>NC_056737.1:1057580260-1057754673 GCF_019279795.1 Protopterus annectens | reverse complement strand
TTGTTGCAGTCATTACATTTGGGTAATCTGCTGGCAGGCTGCCCTCAGTCTGCCTGAATAACAAAGTCTTGTGTCCTGCTTCGGTTGCTGTCTCCTCTTCCATGACGTCAGGTCGTCAAGGGTATAAAACAAGCAGCCGACGCCTTTTTATTTAGTTTTCCTTGACCCAGATGTCAGGTGCCCCCCAAATGGGGAGCAAAAAAAAAAATATATATATATAAATAAACAGAAATATATATAAATGCACTTTTAGCAACATAGACTTTACCTTCATCTAACAGCAAATAAACCACAAAGACTTTAGTATATAGTGAAGGAAAGAAAAGGTATAGAAAAGGGGCATGGCGGGTGGGTAACCCGGACTGCAACAGTGAATACACTTGAACATCTACATTTATTGTAAGTGTACACAACTGTACTATGTTCTTCATGTTTCACTGTTGCAGTCATTACATTTGGGTAGAATCCCAAAGCTATGGATGGGAGGATGGAACTAAACAGCATTAGGAGCGGCTATAAGGCCCTGCAGGACTGCAGTGGCAAAGCCGGCCCTGGATTTGGAGAAGAGAGGCAAATGATAATGCTTTGTAAAGGTATGAACAGATCTCCAAGTAGCTGCCTCTAGAATGTCTTTGGTTGGAACCCCTCTGAGAAAAGCTGCTGAGGTAGAGGCATCTCTGGTGGAATGAGATCTGATCCCCTTGGGCATAGGTTTTCCATGGCGCATGTAGCAGAAACGAATGCAGTGGTTTATCCACTTAGAAATAGTCTGCTTTCATATAGCCTTCTCCTCTGACACTGCAGCAAATGCTACCAGTAGTTGCTCTGACTTTCTTAGAGATTTGGTCCTGTTCAAGTAGAATCTTAGTTGTCTGTGTATGTCCAATGAATGCAGAATCCGCTCCCCCTTGTTCTGTGGATTTGGGTAAAAAGTTAGCAGGTGAACTGTCTGGTTAAGAGCCATACTGGATACCACCTTAGGCATAAAAGAAGGATTGGTCCTGAGGGACACCCTGTCCGGGTAAAATATAATAAAAGTCTCCACAGCCATGAGAGCCTGTAGTTCTGAAACCCTTATTGCTGAAGTGACTGCCAAGAAAAAAGCCGTTTTCCAAGATAGAAATTTTATATCCGTAGTAGCTGCTGGTTCAAAAGGAGGCAGGGTGAGTTTTTCCATCACAAAATTGAGGTCCCATGCAGGAGTTGGTGATGATCTGGGAGGCCTTAAATTTTTGGCCCCTCTAAGATACTGTTTAAGCAGAGGATGAGAAAACAGGGGAGGCTCTGTGTTGTAACGAGCCAAGATGGCAGAAGCATGGATTTTTAATTGAAGAAAAAGATAGGCCCTTGTCAAGCATCTCAAATATTGTAAAATCTGAGGAATATTGGGCTTTAATGTGTCTGTTCCATGTGCTTAGTATCAAACACAGAATCTCTTCCCATTTATCAGCATAAGATTTTCTAGCACTAGGCATTCTGGTTTCCAAAATGACATCCATCACAGACTTACTAAGAGGTGTTGTTTGAATAATTAAATGATCAGCCATGCTGCCAGGTTCAGAGTTTGGAGATGAGGGTGCAGAATTTGATTGTTCTGCTGAGACAGTAGATGAGGTATTTGAGAGGCAAGCACCAAGGGGGAAGTTGAGACATATTCCTAAGAAGTGGGTACCAGTGTTGTAGAGGCCAGTCCGGAGCAACTAGGATAATTTTTGTTTTTTCCTGTCTGACTTTTAGTAATACCTTGGAGAGAAGAGGCTGAGGGAGAAAGGCATAGACGGATATGTTTTTCCAGCTGAAGGATAGAGCATCTATTTTCCATGCTTTTTTGTGATGAATTCTCGTGCAGAATTTGTCCAGCTGATAATTTTGGGGAGAGGCAAATAGATCTATTTCTGGGCTCCCCCATTTCCGTGTTAACATGCTGAAGATTTTTGGATCCAGTTTCCATTCGTGTGGGTCCACAGGATTTCTGCTTAGTTCGTCTGTCAGAGTATTTATCTTTCCTGGCAGGAATTCTGCCTGCAGATGTACTTGGTAAGTCAATGCTGTGTCCCACAAAGTCATGGCTAGTCTGCAAAGGGGGTAGGAATGAGTGCCTCCCTGCTTGTTTATGTACCACAAGGCCGTGGTATTGTCTATCTTTATCAGTTGTTGTCCCGGATGAAGTAGGTCTTTGAAGGCTGTCAGGGCATTTTGAACAGCTAGCATCTCTTTTTGATTGATATGTAGATGCATTTGGTTTGTGGACCATGTGCCTTGAATACATCTTCCTGCCATGTGGGCTCCCCAGGCATAATCCGATGCATCTGTTGTTAATATCTGTGTGGCTGGGGTAGAGTGAATGGATGTCCCTTGTTCTGGTGACAGACCTTGGCCCACCATCGAAACTCCTGCTGCAGGCAGGGAATTAGAGTAAAGTACAGTTTTGTACCTACCATAAATGTAGATGTTCGAAGATCCACATTGCTGCAGTCATAACCTGTGGGTAATCCACTGTCCTCGGTCGGCCCGAATACCAAAGTATTAGGCTGGCGTCGGTCATGGGCGCCCAGATCTGACGTCAGTGCGTCCAGGTATTAAAGCGCATGACCGACGTCATATCCTCAGTCTTTTCTTGCCCCAGATGTCAGAAGGCCCTAAAAAGAAAGGCCACAGCCTAAAATAGAAAAAACCTCCAAAACCCACGTACAAACAATATCTACAACCCAAACCAAACAACCACTCCAAACTACAGAGGGGAAGGAGGGAGGGTAAATTGGACTGCAGCAATGTGGATCTTCGAACATCTACATTTATGGTAGGTACAAAACTGTACTATGTTCTTCATCTCACATTGCTGCAGTCATAACCTGTGGGTAGAGTCCCAAAGCAAAAGTAAAGGGAGGTTGGCAAAATCATAAAGCATTGGGAGCTGCTAATAAGCCCTGTAAGACTGCAGTGGCAAATCCAGCCCTAGATTTGGAATAAAGAGGAGATGGTAATGTTTAGAAAAAGTGTGCACTGAACTCCAAGTAGCTGCTTCCAAAATATCTTTGGTAGCTACACCCTCAAAAAGCAGTAGAAGTGGCAGTAGCCCTAGTGGAATGAGGTCTGATTCCAGCCGGAATCTCCTTACCATGATGAGAATAACAAAAAGCAATACAATGGCCAATCCACTTAGAAATAGTTTGTTTAGAAACAGGTTTCCCCTGAGAGCTCAAAGCAAAAGAAACAAATAACTGTTGAGACTGTCTGAAACTTTTAGTCCTGCTCAAATAATAACGCAACTGCCTGTGAATATCCAAAGTGTGCAAACTTTTCTCCCCTTTATTTTGGGGATCAGCATAAAAAGTAGGCAGATGAATAGATTGGTTCAAGGCCACATTTGAAACCACTTTAGGCATAAAAGTAGGGCTAGTACGTAGGGATACCCTATCCTTATGAAAAATCAGGAAGGGCTCAACTGCCATTAGAGCCTGTAATTCAGATAACCTTCTAGCAGACGTAATGGCCAACAAAAAAGCAGTCTTCCAAGACAAAAACTTTAACTCGGACGTAGCTGCAGGTTCAAAAGGAGGTAAAGTAAGTTTTTCCAACACAAAATTGAGATCCCAGGAAGGAGTAGGAGCTCTACGCGGGGGTCTTATGTTCTTTGCCCCTCTAAGGAATTGCTTAAACAAAGGATGAGAGAATAAAGGTGGGTCACAGCCATAGTGAGCAGAAATGGCTGCAGCATGAACTTTTACAGAGGAGAAAGACAAACCTTTGTCTAATAATTCTGTAAGATATTGAAGAGAAACACTCAAATTAGGTCTGGAAACATCAAAGCTCTTTGCTGTGCTCCAAATAAAAAATCTCCTCCATTTATCAGCATAAACTTTCCTTGTACTAGGCCTTCTGGCCTCCAAAATAACATTCAAAACTTGTTGAGGAAGCTTCGACCCTCCAGGTTTTAGAACAGAATATGCCAGGCTGTTAGATGCAGGGACTGAATCCTGACATTGAGGAAATGATTGCCCGCCTGAGACAAAAGGTGTGGAATTGAAGGCAAAGGCCAAGGAGGCTCACGTACTAAACTCCTCAGCAGAGGGTACCAGTGCTGTCGAGGCCAATCTGGAGCTATTAGAATCATGGAGGGCTTGTCTTGTCTGACCTTCAAGAGCACCTTGGGAAGGAGAGGCAGAGGAGGAAAGGCATAGACGTGAAGATTGCTCCAACTGAATGATAGAGCATCCACTTTCCAAGCTGTGGGATGAAACATCTTCGTGCAAAACTTTGGCAACTGGAAATTTAGTGGAGAAGCGAACAGATCTATGTCTGGAGTCCCCCATATCACTGTCAACTGTCGAAATACATGAGGATCCAACTTCCACTCGTGGGGATCCACCATCTGTCTGCTCAAAACATCTGCTAAGGAGTTCTGTGCTCCTGGAAGAAACCTTGCCTGAAGAGTGAGGTGCAAACTGAGAGCAGTCTCCCACAGAATCATAGCTTGTCTGCAAAGAGGGTACGAATGGGTTCCCCCTTGCTTGTTGATGTACCACATGACAGTTGTGTTGTCTATTTGAATCAACACTTGTCCCGGGTGAAGTAAATCCTTGAAAGCCATCAATGCAAATTGGACTGCTAACATCTCCTTCAAGTTGATATGTAAATGTTGAAGTCTGGCAGGCCACGTGTTCTGAACCCACTTTCCATTGAGGTGTGCTCCCCAAGCCTTGTCCGAGGCATCTGTCGTTAAGATCTGACTCGCCTCTGGTCGGGTCACAGAGAGTCCCTTGTTTAGGTGACATTCCTGAGCCCACCACAAAAATTCCTTTTGAATGCAAGGTATTATTTGAATGACAGTGTCCAGATCGTGGCAGTGTTGTGTCCATACATTTTTGAGATACCATTGTAGCTTCCTCATATGCAGTTTGGCATTGGGAAGCACCAGAATACAAGATGCCATGAACCCCAAGGCTTGAAGGACTGTCCTTGCAGTCAGCCTGGACCGTAGAGACAATTGCTGGAAGTAAAGTGTAAGGTTCCTTTGCTTGTCCGGGGTCAAAAAGCCATCTGGGAAGCTGTATTCAGTCTCACACCCAGAAAGCACATTTCCTGAGAGGGTACTAGACTGGACTTTGTTTCGTTCACAGAATACCCTAGGCACCTTAACACTGCCATAACATACTGTAGATGGTGAAGAAGCTTGTTTTCGTCCTGAGCAAGAATCAGGCAATCGTCCAAATAAGGATAAATTTGTATTCCTCTTAACCTTAAGAAGGCTATCACAGGAGCCAGAACCTTTGTGAACACCCTGGGCGCAGTAGATAAGCCAAAGGGCAATGCAGAGAACTGATAATGTAAAGTCCCAGCCCGAAAATGCAGGAATCTCCTGCAACTGGGCCTGATAGGAACATGAAGATAAGCCTCTGAGATCCAGAGTTACCATCCAGTGATCTTTGCCCAACAGAGGCAGAAGTTGTTGCAACGTCAACATTTTAATTTTGGAATGTCCAGGTATGTGTTGAGGATAGATAAATCCAAAATTGGTCTCCAAGTGTTTCCTTTCTTTGGTACAAGAAACAGGCGAGAATAAAATCCTAGGCCCACTTCTGACATAGGGACCTGCTGTATAGCCCCCATTTGAAGAAGTAAAGAAATCTGTTTGTGAGCCTCTACTCTTTGCTGAGGAGGAACGTCTGGCATGCCTTTGAAAGGAGGCAATGTGTGGAAATAAAACTTGTAGCCTCGGTTTATAATGTCCAATACCCATTTGTCCTGGGTGACTAAAAGCCAGTTTTGCTTGAAAAGAGCTAACTTTCCTCCCAAAGGAGCTGCCAGACAGGAGGGATCTGGCAGCTGAAGATGCAGGTCATTGGGCCTGTTTACGAAAGGACTGGCCCCTGCCCTCACTTGTAGATTGTGCAGGGGAACTCCACGTTCTAGGCCTGAAAGAACCCTGAGCTCTGCCCCTACCACGTCTAGATCTGCCCCTAGACTGTAAATCAGAAGAAGGGTAAGCCCATCCCTTAGTAGGCCAATTCCTGCTAAACTTAGGGGGCTGCACCTGCAAAAAATCTTTAACAGTCTGCATAGACTTAGCCTTGTCTTCCATTTTCTTTAAGACAGACTCCACAGGAGGACCAAACAAAACTTCAGACTGTAAAGGAGCATCCAAAATTCTAGCTTTTTAACATGCTCTGACAAATTCTGATCCTTAAGCCAGGCGTGCCTGCGAATAACTGATCCAGTGGCAGCCACCCTGGAAGAAGCATGTAAAGCATCGAAACCACACTGCAAAGAATGCTTACCCACCTGATCAGAGGCATGAACCAACTCCTGTAATTCCTTACACTCTATGCCCTCTGCCAAAGCATCTACCTTAGATTTTAATTGAGTAAGGAGAAAATTCTGGTACTTTAACATATGAAACTGGCAATTCAAAGCCCTCATTGCTAGAGTGGAAGAGGTGTACACCTTTTTACCCCACCTATCCAAAGCTCTAGAATCTTTATCCATAGGAACTGGATTCTTTACAACAGAAGCCCTGACACCCTTAGGTCCCTGACTAATAGTTTCTGGGTCAGCCCTTGGGCTCTTATACAGATATTTATGAGCCTCAGGCACTCTGTAATACCTATCTGGTTTAACTGGCGCAGGAGGCAAAGAGTCTGGATTAAGGGAAGCCTCAGAGAAAACATCCTGAACAACATCCAAAACAGGAGGTATAGCTAAGGGCCGATGTTGTGGTAAAAACAAAAATTCCCTAAGCCTCTTTCGGGAATCCGAGAAATCCTGACCTTCCCATTTAAAATGCTCCCTCATAGAATGCAAGGTTTCTGAGAAAGAAAAATCCTCTGGAGGAGAAGCAGAAGGACTGGAATCCTCTGCGTCTGAATCTGAATAAGGAGGAAAATCCTGAGTGTCTTCAGCCGAAGACTGAGTAATCTGAAGCCTGTTCCAAACTTTCCACCACTGGCTCCACCCTAGGCCTCATCTGGAGGGGGCATAGAACCCCTGATTAAGGAAATTAAATCTTCTGCCATTTTAAGCATGTGTTTTTTAGGCACAGAGCCTGCAGAACTAGGACTGACACCTGAGGAAGGCAAACCAGGCCTGCCCCTAGAAGGTACCTTAGAGACTGAAGGAGAAGGCCTAACCACCTTAGGCAAAGAAGGAAGTACAGCAACCTGAGAGGCCCCCTCAGCCTGACCTGACTCCTGAGAGGCCACATCTTGCAAAATTAACATCTTCCCCCTGAGACTAAGCTGAAACCTTGGCTGGATCTACAGATTCCAGTGTAGTTTCTAAAGAACCGGCGTCCGGAACGGACGACTCATCCTGCTTGGACCTTAACGATTTTTCCTTGCGCTTCTTAGCAGCGGCGCCGGAGGATCCGACGGCATATTGTAATTACACCGCTTACCAAAGACAAGCCTAGCGCAATCTAACCTACGTTTAACGGTGCGCTTATTAAACCTAGCACAAAAGCGACACCCGACTACGTCGTGCTCAGGCCCCAAACAAGGAATACAGAGAGAGTGGTAATCCCTATGCGGTATCTGTTTCCCACAAGAAATACAATTATTCACTTTTTCTGACATCCGGAATTAACTGAGGCAAGAAAAAACAAAAATATTCCCCAACGGGGTACTTAGCCCAACTTGGTTTCGGTCTGAAACTCAAAATACGAAAATTTCAGAACGCCAAACGGCACTTGCAAACGCTGCTTCTGCTTCGGACCATGCGGCAAAAAAGACTGAGGATATGACGTCGGTCATGCGCTTTAATACCTGGACGCACTGACGTCAGATCTGGGCACCCATGACCAACGCCAGCCTAATACTTTGGTATTCGGGCCGACCGAGGACAGCGGACTACCCACAGGTTATGACTGCAGCAATGTGAGATGAAGAACATCTATAGTTTCCAGGCTGTGGCAATGTTGCGTCCAAAGACTTTTTAGGTACCATTGAAGTTTCCTCATATGCAGTCTTGCATATGGAATCAGTAGAATGCAGGATGCCATGAAGCCCAAAGCCTGCAGAATTTTTCTTGCAGATAACTGGGCCTTTGTTGCCAACAGTTTGAAATAGGTAGTCAGTTGTCTTCGTTTGTCTGGCGTGAGATAAGCCATCTGGGCAGTTCTATTTAAGCTTGCACCCATGAATATTATCTCTTGAGAGGGTACTAGTTTTGATTTCTGTTCGCTGACTGTGTAACCTAGGCATGGTAGTAATCTCTTTACAAATGCCAGATGCTGTAGTAGAATGTCCTTGTTCGCTGCTTGAATGAGGCAGTCGTCCAAGTAAGGATATATTTGTATTCCTCTGTCTGCAGTATGCAATTACTGGTGCCAGGCACTTTGTGAAGACCCTGGGCGCAGAAGATAAGCCAAAGTGCAGTGCAGAGAATTGGTAGTGCATTGAGCCAACTTGGAATCTGAGGTATCTTCTGCATGTTTGTCTGATTGGGACATGCAGGTATACCTCTTTTAGATCTAAAGTCACAAGCCAAGCCTTCTTGCCCAACATGGGCAGAAGCAGCTGTAGAGTCAACATTTTGAATTTTGGAATATCCAGATATGTGTTTAGAATAGATAGGTCCAGTACTGGTCTCCAGGCTTTGTCCTTTCTGGGTACCAAGAACAGTCTTGAATAGAATCCTTGTCCCTGTTCTTGCTATGGTACTTGTTGAATGGCATCCATGTGGGATGAAACTTGTTTTTGTGCCTCTGCCCATTGATTGTGTGGCAGATCTGGCATACCATTTGGCCTTGGCAGGGTGTGAAAATGGAACCTGTAGCCTTGTGATACTATATTTATAATCTATTTGTCCTGGATGATCATGTGCTAGTTTTGTGAAAAAAGTGCTAGTCCCCCCCCAAAGGGGCTGCCAAAAGATAAGTGATTGGTGCTGGAAGGGGGAAGTCATTGAGACGGTTTCCTGTATGGCTGTGAGTTTTCCTCTCTGGTCTTGGAGGTAGAAGCACCCCATTGTTTAGGCCTGTATGAGCCTTGGGGCTGTGACCTGCCTCTGGGACATCTGTAACTGCCTCTTTTAACCTATCTGACACTGGAAAGGACCAATTCTTTGTAGGCCAGTTCCTGCTAAATCTGGGAGGCTGTATCTGCAAGAAATCCTTGACTGTTTGCATCAATTTAGCTTTATCCTCCATTTTCTTCAAAACCTCTTCTGCTTTAACACCAAACAAAGTATCATGCTGTAATGGAGCATCTAATAGTTTTGCTTTAACAATCAGGCAGATTCTGTTCTTTTAACCAAGCATGCCTCCTAATCACAGAACCTGTAACAGCGGCCCTGCAGGAGGCCTCTAGAGAATCAAAACCACATTGCAAAGTATGCTTTCCAACTTGTTCAGCTGCATGCAATAAATCCTGCATTTCTTTGTTGTCTGCACATTCTGAATTTGTTGACATTTTCTGTTTAAGCAATGACATAAGATATTGCTGATATTTAAGCATATGAAATTGGCAATTCAAGGCTCTTACAGCCAAGGGAAATCAAAACCAACATGGGAAATCAATGCTCCATACCTATGGTCACCCCCTCGTTAGTCAGGTCTGACCATAAGCTAATCACCCTTAACATCCACATCCCACCCCCACCCCCCAGTAAAGAAACCACCATAAAAAACTTCTCCAAAGCCAACTTCATGCTACTCAAGTCAGAAGTGACAAACTTCATAACACCCATGCAGACGGGAACTGAAAGTTCAACTGCTGAATCCTACACTAAGGCACTGTACGAGCACATCCACTTATGCATGAATCGTGCCATCCCAAATAGAACCAAAATGCTCTCATCCAAAAAAAGGAAGCCAATCTGGTGGTTCCCTGCCATAAACAAACTTTACAACAAAAGGAAGAAACTTTTGCAGAAAAGAGGAAAATCCCAGGATGCAAAAAACTCCCTTACTGGCCTCAGTAAGAAACTGAGATGCCTCATAAAATCCTCCAAAGCTAGTTACAAAATAAAATTGCCAAAGATTCCAAAGACAACCACAAAGCATTCTATAACTATGTCAAGAATCTAAATGGCAATGCTCAGATCTGCGCTGAGCTAAAACAGAATGGCATTAAATATACTGATCCAAAGGATATTGCCAATATCCTGGCAGATCGATTCAGTGCCAACTTCACCCCCTCTCACCCCTAAATGGCCCATCTCAATACCGAAGATTGCCAAATTCCAGTAATAACGGCCACACAGGTACAAAACGCACTCTCTAAAGCCAAGAATACAGCATCCATGGGACCAGATGACATCCCGGCTGTGTACTACATGAACTACAATATGAACTGGCACCTCACCTAAGTGTCATGTTTAATCATAGCCTCACCTCAGGTTTCGTGCCCACTGAGTGGCGCAGAGCTACAGTTATCCCAATCCACAAGGGGGGATCCACCTTGGATCCCGGAAACTACTGTCCCATCTGTCTGACAAGCCTTATCTGCAAGGCCATGGAGCGTATTATCATGGAACTTATAAACAAAGACATTGGCAACCTTCAAACACTGGACCCCACCCAGTTTGGGTTTGTGAAGGGCTGATCTTGTCTCCTGACCCTGATTGACTTCTTTGAATCAGTCTCCAGAGCCATGGACAAGGGTAAGGTGGTCCACACAGCCTATCCAGACCTTGCCAAGGCCTTTGACACCATCCCCCACTCTGGAATCATAGATAAACTTACTAAGTTGGGCATTAATCCCTATGTCACCCAATGGGTTGCTAAATGGCTTACTGATAGAACCCACACTGTAAAAGTAGCCGACTCCAAATCCAGCTCCAGACAAGTGACAAGTGGAGTACCTCAGGGTTCAGTCCTGGGGCGCTCTTGTTTGGCATCTACTTCTCTGAAGTACAGGTCAACACTAAGGGACTCTGGCTAACAAAGTTTGCAGATGACTGCAAACTGGGAGCCATTATTGAATCCCCAAATGATGTGGATACTCTACAAAAGGGCCTTACAGAAACAGATGCTTGGTGCAAGAGCCATGGGCTCAAGCTCAATGCCAAGAAATGTATTGTTATAACCTTTGGGAAAAAACATGTATCCATGAATTACCATATAGGTGGCAGTACACTAAACACAGAAAGTGTGATAAGAGACTTAGGGACACAGGTGGACAGTGGTCTCACCTTCGATAACCACATCGCCACAACAGTCCTTCTATGTGGCACACCTCATCACGAAGGGCTTTTCATCCAGAAAAAAGGAGGTCATTGTCCCACTGTACTCATCCCTCATTAGACCCATTATAGAATACAACGCCCCATTTGGTATGTACCTCTCAAGACATCTGCAACAACTGGAAAGGCCTCAGAAATACCTCACTAAAAGAATCACAGGCCTAAAGCAGATGCCCCACGCTGACCGCCTTAAAAACTCCAGCTATACTCTGTCGCATATCGCCTACTCAGAGGCGATCTCTGCTTAACATACAAGGCCATGTCAAACCCAGAGCTGTTGGACATGCTACACTTAAAGAAATCCCAATCCCTCAGAGCTACACGCTCCAGGGATCTAAACCTTGTCATCACAATAAACAAAACATGCTGGAGGGATAGGTTCCTGACCCAGAGACTCCCCAGACTCTGGAATAGATTGCCCATACATGTCAAGCAGAGTGCCTCTTTGGACCTCTTCAAGAGGAACATTGGAGATTGATGGGAGAAAGGAAGAGATCACCCAGCCGCCCGCATCTGCTGGACAGGGGTCCAGGAAAATAATGTGGGAAGAAATAGAAAGGGAAGTTGTTGGTGCTAGGCTTGTATAGGCCCCCCTAGGGATGATAGTACCAACCCAACCTATGAACCTATAAGGTAGCAGAAGTATAAATCATTTTACCCCACCTATCTAGGGCCCTAGAATCCCTATCAAAAGGGATAGGGTTTTTGCAGTAGAAGCCTTGACCCCTTGGGACCCTGAGAAATGGTTTCTGGGTCAGCAGCAGGGTTTTTATAAAGAAATTTATGTGAATCAGGAACCCTGTAGTATTCTGTCTGGCTCAACAGGAGCTGGTGGTAAAGAGTCTGGAGATAGACTGGACTCCAAAAATACATCATCTACAATGTCTAAAACAGGTGGGATAGCAAGGGGCCTGTGCTGAGGCAATAAAAGGAAGTCTCTGAGCCTTTTCTTGGATTCTGAGTAATCTTGGCTCTTCCAGTGGAAATGCTCCCTCATAGTATGCAGTGTCTCCCCAAAAGAATAATCCTCAGGAGAGGCTGAAGGGATAGATTCTTCAGCATCAGAATCCTCATAGGGAGAAAGAGAATATTCCTGTTCAGAGGAGGAATCAGAGGAAATGGAAACCTGGTCTGAAGATTAGTATTCTAACTCTTGCCTAGGCCTCTTAACAAGAGGGGGATGGGAACCCCTGATCAAATTGATTAGGTCTTCGGACATTTTAAGCATCTGTTTTTTAGGAATGGAGGCCTATCCAGGAGAATGCTGTACCAGTTTCTTTGTCTTTAGAGCTGCTTTAGTGTTTGCCTTTGAAGCTGAAGTAGGTTTCACATATAACTGTGTACGCCTGAAAACACACTCAGAAGCCGATGCCTGCTCAGCGGCTCCAGACCCATCTGAGGGAATAGTTTCCGAGTGTCCAATACATTGAGTTTCCAGCGGCCTAGTTGGCTCCACGTGGGAGTCAAAAGCGGCCTGTGGCTCTGAGGTAGCGGGCATCAAGGGCTGCGAACGCGCCTCACTAAGAACCGTGAACTGGCAACAGGTCTAGAAGAAGCCTCGTCGTCTGTTTTGGATCTCGGATGCCTGTCCTTTTCTTTGCCCTTTTTATAAACTCCGGTAGTCGGCTGTTCCGACGGCATTATATAATTTAAATCTTCTGTCAAAGTAATGGAATGCAAAATCGCATGACGCCAATAGTGCTGTTAAATCTAGCACAAAACCGACAACTAGCAGCGTTATCGTCAGGGCCTAGGCAAGGAATACAGTAAGAATGAAAATCCTTACGAGGTATTTGCTTCCAACAAGAAATACAGTTATTAACTTTTTCTGACATAGATCTGGAGCACAAAAAAAAAGTTTAACCAACGGGGTACTTAGCTTTAATGAAGACTTCGGATCTGAAATTCGAATTTGAAAAACTCAGGAGTCGGCCGACCGGCACTTGCAAACTGCTTTTGCTTCGGGCATTGAGCGGCAAGAAAGACTGAAGAAAATGGCGTCGGCTGCATCTTTTATACTCCAGCGCACTAACGTCAGGGAAGAGGCGACAGCAACTGACGCCAGACCTAGACTTTGGAATTCAGGCCAACTGAGGGTAGCCTGTCAGCAGGATAACCCAACTGTAATGACTGCAACACTGAAACACGAAGAACATCTGTACTATGTTCTTCGTGTTTCACTATTGCAGTCATTACATTTGGGTAGAATCCCAAAGCTATTGTTGGAAGGCTGGAGCTAAACAGCATTAGGTGTGGCTATAAGGCCCTGCAGCACTGCAGTGGCAAAGCCTGCCCTGGACTTAAGAGGAGAGAGGCAAACTGTAATGCTTTGTAAAGGTGTGAACAGAAGTAGCAGCCTCTAGAATGTCTTTGCTTGGTACTCCTTTGAGAAAGGCTACCGAAGTAGCTGCAGCTCTGGTGGAATGAGACCTAATGCCCTTGGGCACAGGTTTACCATGGTGTAAGTAGCAGAAATGGATGCAGTGGCTTATCCACTTTGAAATTGTCTGCTTTGAGATGGCCTTTCCTTCTGATCCTGTAGCATATGACACTAGTAATTGCTCAGTTTTCTTAGAGCTTTTGTCCTGCTCAAGTAGAATCTTAGTTGTCTGTGTACATCCAAGGAATGCAGAATTCTCTCCCCTTTGTTCTGTGGATTTGGATAAAAAGTTGGCAGATGAATTGTTTGGTTAAGAGCCACACAGGAAACCACCTTAGACATAAAAGTAGGATTTGTCCTCAGAGACACCCTGTCTGGGTAAAATATGATAAAAGACTCTACAGCCATGAGGGCCTGTAGCTCTCAAACCCTTCTTGCTGAGGTAATTGCTAGTAGCAGAGCTGTCTTCCATGATAAGAATTGTATATCAGCGGTAGCGGCTGGTTCAAATGGAGGCAGGCAGACATAATTGAGGTCCCATGCAGGTAATGGTGATCTTCTAGGAGGCCTTAGGTTTTTGGCTCCTCTAAGATACTGCTTAGTATGGGATGAGAAAAGATTGGTGGCTCTGTATTGTAATGAGCCGAAATGGCAGAGGCATGGATTTTGAATGATGAGAAAGATAGACCTTTGTCAAGCATCTTAGTTAAGTACTGCAATATCTGAGGAATATGTGGTTCTGCTGTATCAGTTCCTTGTGCTTGATTTTAAGCACAAAATCTGTTCCATTTGTCAGCATAAGATTTTCTAGTACTAGGCCTCCTGGCTTCCAAAATGACATCCATCATAGCTTTACTGAGAGGTGTCGTTGGTATGATTAGATGATTAGCCATGCTGCCAGGTTCAGAGTTTGTAGCTGATTATGCAGTATCTGATTTCTTTTGCTAGGACAGTAGTTGTGGTCTTTGAGGCAAGGTCCAAGCTGGGTACTGAGACAAGTTCCTTAGGATTGGGTACCAGTATTGGCGGGACCAGTCTAGGGCAATTAATATCATCTTTGGCTTCTCTTGTCTGACTTTTAGGAGGACCTTGGGTAGAAGAGGCAGAGGAGGAAAGGCGTAAACTGACAGGTTTTCCAAAATGAAAGACAGGGCTTCCACTTTCCATGCTTGTCTGTGACAAGTACTTGTGCAGAATCTTTTCAGTTGATAATTTTGAGGAGAGGCAAACAGATCTATGTCTGGGCACCCCCATTTCTCTGTTATCATGCTGAATACTTGTGGATGTAGTTTCCACTTGAGGATCCATAAGGTTTCTGCTTAAATCGTCTGCACGAGTATTCTGTTTTCCTGGCAGGAATTGAGCTTGAAGATTTATCTGGTAGGTCAAAGCTGTGTCCCACAGTGCCATGGCTAATCTGCAAAGGGGGTATGAGTGTGTGCCCCCTTGCTTGTTTATGTACCACATGACTGTGGTGTTGTACGTCTTTATCAGTAGTTGTCCTGGATGAAATAAGCCCTTGAAGGCTGTTAGGGCATTTTGAACAGCTAGCATCTCTTTCTGGTTAATATGTAGATGCCTTTGATTTGGTGCCAATATGCCCTGAATGCATCTTCCTGCCATGTGGGCCCCCCCAGGCATAATCTCATGCATCTGTTGTTAAGGTTTGGCTGGCAGGGTGTAGAGTGAAGGGCCGTCCAATGTTTTGGTGACAGGCCTTTGCCCACCATAAAAACACCTGTTGCAGGCAGGGGATGAGAGGAATCATTGTTTCCAGACTTATGTGAATGCTGACTTCATAAACTTTTTAGGTACCACTGAAGTTTCCTCATATACAGTCTTGAATATGGAATTAGTAGGATGCAGGATGCCATGAAGCCCAGAGCCTGCAGAATCTGTCTTGCAGAAGACTGGGTTTTTGTTGCCATCAGTTTGAAGTAAGTAGTCAGTTGCCTTTGTTTGTCTGGTGTGAGGTAAGCCATCTGGGCAGTTGTATGCAAGCTTGCACCCAGGAATGTTATCTTTTGAGAGGGTACCAGTTGTGATTTCTTTTTGTTTATTGTGTACCTTTTCACAAACGCAAGGTGTCATAGAAGAGTGTCCTTGTTCTCTTCTTGAATGAGACAGTCGTCCAAGTAAGGATATATTTGAATATTTTTTTTGTCTGCAAAATGCAATTACTGGTGCCAGGCACTTTGTAAAGACCCAGGGCACAGTAGATAAGCCAAAGGGCAGAGCAGAGAATTGGTAACACATTAAGCCAGCCTTGAATCTGAGGTATCTTTTGCACGGCTGTCTTATTGGGACATGCAGGTAGGCCTCTTAAGTGTAAAGTCACCAGCCAAGCATTCTTGCCCAGCATGGGCAGAAGCTGTTGCAAAGTGAGCATTTTGAATTTTGGAATGTCCAGGTATGTGTTCAAAATCGATAAATCCAGTACTGGCTGCCAAGCCTAGTCCTTTCTGGGTACCAAGAACAGTCTTGAGTAAAAACCTTGCCTTTTTTCCTGTTCTGGTACTACCTGAATATCCTCCATATCCATGAGGGACGTAACCTGTTTCCGTACCTCTGCCCATTGTTTTTTTGGCAGGTCTGGCCAACCATGTGTCACTGGCAGAGTGTGGAAATGGAATCTGTATCCCTATCGATACAATGTTCAGTACCCACTTGTCCTGGGTTATTAACTGCCAATTTTGAGCAAAATGTGCTAATTTTCCCCCTATGGGTGCTGCCAAAAGTTAAGTGCTTGGTGTAGGCAGAGGGAAGTCATTGGGATTGCTTTCTGTAGGTTTGCGCTTTATCTCCGCCAGATTTGGAGGTGGATGCGCCCCATTGCTTTGACCTGTATGAGTCTTGAGCCTGGTACCTGGAACCCTTAGGGTGTCTGGATTTGCCCCTTTGAGCTCTGTCTGACACAGGAAAGGACCAATTTTTTGTAGGCCAGTGTCTACTGAATCTAGGTGGCTGCACTTGTAAGAAATCTTTAACAGTTTGCATAGACTTAGCTTTGTCTTCCATTTTCTTTAAAACCTCTTCTGCCTTAATACCAAACAGAGAATCATGCTGTAAAGGAGCATCTAGCAATTTAGCTTCAACATGAACTGGCAAATTTTGTTCTTTTAACCAGGCATGCCTCCTAATCACAGATCCAGTAACTGCAGCCCTGCAGGAGTCCTCTAAAGAATCAAAACCACATTGCAAAGTATGCTTTCCAACTTGTTCAGCTGCATGCAATAATTCCCGCAATTCCTTATTTTCTGCACATTCTGAAATCAACATTATTTTCTGTTTCAGCAATCCCAGAACATGTTGTTGGGACTTAAGCATATGAAATTGACAGTTTAAGGCCCTGATTGCCAAAGTTGCAGATGTACAAACCTTTTTTCCCATCTGTCCGGTGCCCTGGAATTTCTGTCGGAGGGGGTAGGGTTTTTTTGCTGTTGAGGCCTTAACTCCCTTAGGACCCTGCAAAATAGTTTCAGGATCAGCAGCAGGGTTTCTAAATAAAATATTTATGAGAGTCAGAGACCCTCTAATACCTGTCAGGCTTACTGGGAGCCAGAAGTAGAGAGACAGGGGTCAGGCTTGACTCAGAAAAAACATCATCCACAATGTCTAACATAGACCGAATGGCTAAAGGCTTGTGCTGAGGAAGAAGGAGGAAATCCCTGAGCCACTTTTGATTCTGAGAAGTCTTAACTCTCCCAGTGAAAATGGGCCTCAAAGTATACAAGGTTTCTCCAAATTAATAATCCTCAGGTGAGAATGCAGATGGAATGGACTCCTCAGCATCAGAATCCTCATAGGGAGGTAAAGATAATTCCTGATCAGAAGAAATAGACACCTGATCTGAAGATTCATAGTCAGTGTCTTGCCTAGGCCTCTTATCTGGAGGGGGATGGGTACCACTAATCAAGGTAATAAAGTCTTCAGCCATTTTGAATATCTGTATTTTAAGCATAGAGGCCTGTGCACGTGGCTCAGGCGTCAGTTTTTTTAGTTTTAGAAGGTGTCTTTGCCTTTGGTTTTGCAGCTTTCGTAAGTTTGATGTAAAAATGTTTAGGTCTGACTACACCCTCAGAAGCCGGTGCCTGCTCAGTGGCTCCGGACCCATCTGAAGGAATAGTATCCGAGGCTCCAATACCTTCAGTTTCCACTGGCATGGCAGACTTCACGTGGGAGTCGGTAGCGGCCTGCGACTCTAAAGTAGCGGGTGTCAGGGGCTGCGAAAGCGCCTTACTGAGAACCGGCGACTGGCTTAGGAGAAGCTTCGTCGTCGGTTTTGGGCCTCGGTTGTCTCTCTCTCTCTCTCTCCTTTTCTTTGCGCTTTTTGAGAACTCCGGTAGTCGGACAGCTAACCGACGACATTTCTGGATAATTAAACCGGCGTCCAATATAGTTTAAAGCAAAATCATACAGACACTTAACAGTGCGTTCGTTAAATCTAGCACAAAACCGAAAACCAGAAACGTTGTGATCAGGGCCTAGGAAAGGAATACAGTAAGAATGAAAATCCTTATGAGGTATTTGCTTTCGACAAGAAATACAATTATTTACTTTTTCTGACATCGGTCTGGAGCAAGAAAAAAGTTTCTCCAACGGGGTACTTAGCTTTATTGAAGACTTCGGATCTGAAACTCGAACACGAAAATCTCAGGAGTCGCAGCAAGAAAGACTAAAGAAAATGGCGTTGGCTGCTTCTTTTATACCCCTGACGACCTGACGTCAGGGAAGGGGTGACAGCGGCTGATGCAGGACCCAGGACTTTGGAATTCAGGCCGATTGAGGGCAACCTGCCAGCAGAATTACCCAAATGTAATGACTGCAACAGTGAAACACTAAAAACATCGGGATAGATTATCCTTGTTCACTACATTTGGGAGATGAAAGAGGAAGGGTCCAGATGCCCCTAATAAAGCCTGATCTAGACCTATAGAAGGAATCAACCTTATGCCTTGCAAATGTATGTCAGAGGACCAAGTTGGTGCTTCTAGAATACTTACAGAATCCAACACTTTCCAAAAATCCACAATGAAGCCAAGGCCCTGGCCTACTGGGCTTTGACCATGCCTGGAATACTTTTGTTGAGGTGAGTATAATACAAGGTAATGCCCTAAGACAACCATTTGGAAACAGTCTGTTTTGAGAGAGCTTGTCCAGTCTTCTTACCTTCATACGAAATGAACAGATCCAAAGATCTGAAAGACTTGGTTCTCTCATGACAGTAAAATAGTTGCCTGTGGACATCCTAAGTATGGAGCATCCATTCTCCCATATTTAAGGCTCAGGAAATGTGGAGTTAGATATTTTGGCATGAAGTAAGCTTGGTAAACACTTTACACATAAAGTGAGGATTAGTTCTCTGGAAACTTAGATAAGATTGAGTCACCACAGCAGCATGCAACTCGGACACTACTTGCAGCAGTCAGTAAATCAATTTTCTGTGTTAAGAACCTCAAGTCAGCCAGATTAGCTGGTTCAAATGGAGTAAGTGTTCGCTTTTCAATCACAAACTTAAGACCCCAAGGAAGGCTCACAGGTTTTCTTGCAGGCCTCTCATGCAAAATCTATTTCAAAAATATTTTGATATGAGAATGCTTTGAAAGAGAACGATCCAAGGGCAGACATGATGAAATGGCTGATAAAGGAACCTTGACAGAAGAGTATAAAAGGCCATAGGAGAGTAATACTCATAAATCTTAGAAAAATAAGTGTGTGCGCTAGCCATGTTACTGACACCATCTAAAAACCCTCTTCCATTTGCTAATATGATTTTCTAGTAGTAGACTTTCTTCCTTCGATTAGTACCTTCTTCACATCCTCAGTAAACAGAAGCCTAAAAGGTATTAAGACCCTTCCAGGTAGTCAGTTGAAGCTGAATGGAGTCTGGGTGGAGCAAACACTCTGATCTTGTGTGTGCAGATGCATTCTGTGAGGAAGCCTGTAGTAATTGCCCCTGCCCATTTCCAAAAGAAGGGATAAAGGTACTTACCAGAACGCTAGATCTGTACTATCTTTTTTCGTCCCCTGTTGAGTTATCCAATAGTGACCTCAGCGCTTTTTCAGAAGCATGAATTCATGGCTCTTACCCCTGCCCTACCCATAATTCCCTATGGTCCCCAGGATACCTCAGTTCAAGTTTTCCTGTTTGTATTTATAAATTCTGTCTATCTAAACACAGGCCTACTCTCAGAAATGTGTACTAATGAAGAAATGTAAAGAACAGCAAGAAGGCTGTCTAAACAGACAAGGTCCCAGGTCATGGCCAGCTATTCAGCCAGGGGTCTAAGAATCGTAATTTAGGATGGAGAAAGGAGGGTGGGATGCTGAACATGACATAACAAGACAACACTAATCTAGTGTTATGGTAAGTATATAGCTTTCATATCAGATGTTATCTTTTTCATCCAATTCATTTAAGAAAACAGATTCCCAAGCTATCACAAACAAACCCGGGTGGACTCAGTGAAGGATACTCCTGAGTTTAGAGGAACTAAAAGATGTATGGGAACTGAACTATACATCCAACTTGTAATGTGACACAAAAGCATGAACAGTACACTAAGCAGCTGTAGCACATTTCTGATCCTTAGGAACCTTACTAATAAAGGCAGTAGAAGCAGCCACCACTTCTGGTAAAATGAACCACTGAATTGTCACGCAAGGTCACTCTTGTTTTTTTCATAACAGAAAGCAATGCAGTCGGAAAGCTACCTAGAGGGTTACTTTACATACCTCCTTCACTCAGATGAGCTTCTGAAAAGACAAAGTGCTGATTAGAATTTCTGAAGTCCTTTGTCCTATGCAAGTAAAACCTGAGCTGATAATGAACATCTAAAAAATGTAAGATATATTTCACTGCCCTCTGTTCAAGAACTTTGGAAAAACACTGGTAGACTGACAGCTTGATTAAAGATTCCTTCAGAAGCCACCTTTGGAAGAAGTGGGGATTTGTTCTCAAAATTCTATCTTTATGAAAAAGAGATATGGAAGTTACATAAGGCTTGCAACTTTGAAATTCTTACAAAAAAAGACAGCCACCAAAGAGCACCTTCTAAGAAATTTTACATGTACAGCTGAAGTAGGTTCAAATGGCAGTTCTGTCAAAGCCTGAAGAATGACAGTAATACCCCAAAAGGGGAAATGAATCCGTGACTAGGGGGTCTTAAAAGGAAGACTCTTTCAAAAAGGTCTTGAAAATCTTTAATGAAGAAATAGACGAATCAATGCATCTCACATGAACAATGAAAATGGAAGTTAACTGCACCTCAACAGCTCAAAAAGTACAGTTTTGTACCTACCATAAATGTAGATGTCCGATAGATAAGCAACTGCAGTCATAACATATGGGTTGTCCTGCCTCAGGCAGCCCTCGATCGGCCGAATTCCAAAGTCTGGGTCCGGTGTCGCCTCCTCTCTGACGTCACCACGGCTGGAGTATAAAGGCATCGGCCGACGCCATCTTCTTCAGTGTTTCTTGCCCCAGATGCCAGGTGCCCTCCTAGGAAGGCTAAATTTGGTAAATGGATAAAAATATACCCAAACATGCACAACAGTAATAAACAGATACACCATAGGAATACCCCCAGCTAATGGGAAAAGGGGTAGGGACCCAAAAATAAGGATACAGAGGGGTAGGAGGGAGGGAAAATCCGACTGCAGTTGCATATCTATCGGACATCTACATTTATGGTAGGTACAAAACTGTACTATGTCCTTCAAGAATGCAACTGCAGTCATAACATATAGGTTGAATACCATAGCCAAGCTGGGGGTGGATGGAACTATGATAAGGATGGTGTAGCTAAAATCCCCTGCAGGACTGCCGAAGCAAAGCCTGCTCGGGTTCTGGAATATAATGGCAGGTTGTAGTGCTTGGTAAATGTATGCACGGAGCTCCATGTAGCAGCCTCTAAAATGTCCTTTGTTGCCACTCCTCTTAGGAAAGCTGTGGAAGTGGCTATAGCTCTGGTGGAATGTGGCCTAATATTGGCTGGCACACCTTTTCCATGGAAAGAATAGCAGAATCTGATGCAATGTCCAATCCATTTTGAGATTGTTTGTTTGGAGATTGCTTTTCCTTGTACTCCAGCAGCATAGGCTACAAACAGTTGGTCAGACTTTCTGGTGGCCTTAGTTCTGTCCAAGTAGTAACGTAGTTGTCTGTGTATGTCCAAAGTATGCAGTAGCTTTTCCCCCCTATTTTGAGGATTGGGGGAAGAATGCAGGCAGGTGAATAGCTTGATTTAGAGACACCCTGGAAATAACTTTGGGCATGAATGTAGGATTGGTTCTTAGAGAAACTCTGTCTTGATGAAAAATGAGGAAGGGAGGCACTGCCATGAGTGCCTGCATCTCCGAAACTCTGCTTGCAGATGTGACTGCCAATAGGAATGCCGTCTTCCATGACAGAAATTGCATTTCTGAACTTGCTGCTGGCTCAAATGGAGGAAGAGTTAATTTTTCCAACACATAATTGAGGTCCCACGCAGGTACTGGTTGTTTCCTGGGAGGTTTGATATTCTTTATTCCTCTTAGAAACTGTCTTAGCAAAGGATGAGAAAACACTGGAGGGTCACAATTGTATTTTGCTGAGATTGCTGAGGCATGAATCTTTATTGAAGAGTATGATAGTCCAGTATGCAGTAGTTCTGCCAAGTATTCTAAAATCTGAGGTATACTCGGCAATGCTGTGTCCTGACCCCTGTTGGCATTCCAGATGCTGAATCTCTTCCACTTGGCTGAGTATGTTCTTCTGGTGGAAGGTCTGCGTGCTTCCAGCAAGACTTCTTGAACTGATTTTGAAAGAGAGTTAGGCGGAGGAGTCGTGTTAGCCTCCAGACTGCCAGATGCAATGATTTCAGGTCTTGATGTACAGTCCTGTAATTGTGTTGTGTTAGGAGCAGGGGCCATAGGGTCAGAGGCCATGGTTTGGTCCGAGTTATGGTCAATAGCAATGGGTACCAGTGTTGCCTTGGCCAGTCTGGAGCTATCAAGATACCTGTTGGTTGCTCTGCTTTGATCTTCAGTATCACCTTGGTCAGCAGAGGCAGAGGAGGGAATGCATACATTTTTAGAGAATTCCAGCTGAAGGAGAGAGCATCCGTTTTCCAGGCTAGAGGATGGTGAGTCCTTGTGCAGAACTTTTCCAGGTGATGATTTAAGTGGGAAGCGAAAAGATCTACATCTGGTCTTCCCCATGTCTTTGTCAGTTGAGAGAAAATGTGAGGGTGCAGCATCCATTCGTGTGGATCCCTGAAATTTCTGCTCAGGTTGTCCGCCAGTACATTGTCCTTGCCTGGTACAAATTGGGATTGTAGATGTATCTTCAGGCTCAGGGATTTTTCCCAGAGAAGCATTGTTAGTCTGCAGAGGGGATAAGAATGAGTGCTTCCTTGCTTGTTTATGTACCACATGACAGTGGTGTTGTCTGTCCTTATTAGCAAATGTCCTTGGTGTAGTGATTCTTCGAAAGTCTCGATGGCATGTATCACTGCCAACATTTCCTTTTGGTTTATGTGCAGATGTCTTTCCTTTGGGGTCCATTGTCCTTGAATGCATCTGCCCTCCATGTGCGCCCCCCATCCATGGTCTGAGGCGTATGTTGTAATCATTTGGCCTGCTTGAAGTCTGCTGAACGACATGCCCTTGTTTAGCTGACTGGCTTGAGCCCACCATAAAAATTATTTTTGCAGACATGGAATAAGTGGGATTATGTCCTCTAGGCTTTGGCTGTGTTGAGACCAAAAGTTTTTTAAATACCATTGCAGCTTTCTCATATGTAGTCTTGCCAAAGGTATCGGAAGGATGCAAGATGCCATGAACCCCAGGGCCTGCAGGACTTTCCTTGCAGTCAGCTGGGGGAGTTTTGCTAGGCCTTTGAAGTACTCTGGTAAATGCTGTTGTTTTTCCTCTGTGAGGTAGGCCATTTGGTTTTCTGGGTCCAGTTTGGCTCCTAAGAAGATAATCTATTGGGATGGCAGTAGTTTTGACTTCTGAATGTTGACTGTGTATCCCAAGGCCTGTAGTAGATGCATGACATAGTCCAAATTTTCTTTTAAGGTTTGTTTGTTGTCTGCTTGTATGAGGCAGTTGTCCAAATAGGGGTAAATTTGAATCCCCTGCAGTCCGCAGTGTGCCACTACTGATGCCAGGCATTTCGTGAACACTCTGGGCGCAGTAGATAAGCCAAACGGCAATGCTGAGAATTGATAATGCTCTGTCCCTGCAAGAAATCTGCGGTATCTTCTGCAGCTTTGTCTGATTGGGACATGCAGGTATGCCTCCTTGAGGTCCAGAGTGACCAGCCAAGACCCCTTGCCCAGCATGGGAAGGAGTTGCTGCAACGTCAGCATTTTGAACTTTGGCACTATGAGAAAAGTGTTTAGAGATGACAAGTCCAGTATGGGTCTCCATTTGTTTTCTTTTCTTGGAACAAGGAACAGCCTTGAATAAAATCCCTGGCCTTGCTCCTGAGGAGGAACCCTTTCTATTGCTTTTATACTTAACAGCTTGGAAACTTGAGAGAGTGCCTCTGCCCTTTGATGATGTGGCAGATTTGGCATGCCTTGTCTTATTGGTAATGTGTGGAAGTGGAATCTGTAACCTTTGTCTATCAAATCCAGAATCCAGTTGTCCTTGGTTAAGATATGCCAGTTTTGTGAGAATAAGGATAATTTTCCGCACAAAGGTGCTTCTCGTTGAACCTTTGTAGGCGGAATGAAAGTCAAGCCATTGTGATTGTCCTTGTGGTGTAGCTGAACTGTCTGCGCAACTTCTTTGATTTGGAGGTTGCCATTGGCGGCCCCTGTAAGATCCTCTGTATTGCCCTCTACCTCGGCCACGTCTGCTTTTTCCCCTTTGAAACTTGTCTGAGCCGGGAAAGGACCAATTCTTTGAGGGCCATTTTCTGCTGAATCTGGGTGGCTGAACCAGAAGGAAATCCTTGACTGTCTGTACTGACTTTGCTTTTTCCTCTATGGATTTCAACACATCTTGTGCATTAGCACCAAAAAGCTTCTGTTTTTCCAAAGGTGCATCAAGTAACTTCACTTTAACATGGTCAGGCAAAGACTGATCCTTTAACCAAGCATGTCTACGTATCACAGCCCCAGTCATAGCTGCCCTACATGAAGCTTCCAGTGCATCATAACCACACTGAAGAAAATGGTTATTAACCTGCTGAGTGTTATGTATATGATCCTGCAATGCCTTTTTATCAATAGGCTCAGGAGAGGCTAACTTTTTCTGTAAATCATCCAGGAGAAAATCCTGGTACTGAAACATGTGAAAAGGGCAGTTTAGTGACCTCATGGCTAGGGTAGTAGAGGTATATACTTTTTTACCCCATCCCTGCAGGGACCTAGCCTCTCTGTCCGCTGGTAGTGGGTTTTTGGCAGAGGAGGTAGCCACTCCCTTGGGGCCCTGTGAAATAGTTTCTAGATCCACAGAGTGGGCCTTAAAAAGGTGCTTATGAGTGTCAGGGACCCTATAATATCTGTCCGGCTTGACAGGAGCCGGAGGAAGAGAATCAGGGTTAGCACTGGAGTCAGAGAAGACATCATCCAAAACATCCATAACAGGTGGAATAGCCAAAGGTCTGTGCTGGGGAAGGTTGAGGAAGGTACGAAGCCTTTTCCTGGAGTCAGAGAATTCCTGACCCTGCCATTGAAAATGTTCCCTCATGGAATGCAGGACTTCACCAAATGAGAAATCCTCTGGAGGGGGGGGCAGAGGGAATTGATTCCTCAGCATCAGAGTCCTCGTAGGCCTGGAAGGATTCTTCTTGGGTATCGGAATGTTCAGAATCCCCAGAGGCTTCATCCGAAGAGAGGTCGTCCGCCTGCTCAGTTCTAGGCCTTTTCTCTGCAGGTGGCTGAGAACCCCTGTCCGGATGAGGCTGAGACCCCCTGATAAGGGAAATAAGATCAGCAGCCAGAGACATGATCTGCTTATCAGAAGAAGGGGCCTGGGCACTAGGTTTAGGATGGGCCTTGGCCTGACTGGCGGCCTTAGCACGTGCAAAGGCCTTGATGGACATGGATACAGGAGGCCTAGCAGCCCCACATGCAGGCGTAACCTTGTCCACAGAAATGGTGTCGGGTAGATCCAGAACTTCGGTTTCCGGAGGAAAATCAACAACCGGCATCGGAGAGATCTCCGAGACCGAAGGTCGTGTTAACGCTGTGTCGTCGGCCTGGAGCGGTAGATTTACCACTTCTGAAGTGACCGGAACACTAGCAGAGGGTTTGGGAGTAGCATCGGTAGTGGACGCGGGCCGAGGATGTCGGTCCCGATCCTTGCGTTTTTTAGCAGATTGGGTTGACGGTTGATCCGACGGCATGATATACGCGAAAGATTCACCGAAAAAGTCCTCGGAGAATTCTGCCCAGCGCCTGAGAGTGCGCTTATTAAAGCAAGCACAGGCAGCACAGTCTGAGATGTCGTGGTCTGGGCCCAGGCAGGGTAGGCAGAGAGAATGGAAGTCCTTATGAGGTATTTGTTTACCATAAGACAAACAATTATTAACTTTCTCAATTTGTTCTGACATCGGCTGAGGCAAGAATAAATGTTCCCCAACGGGGTACTTAGCTTTTAGATGACTTCGGTACTGAAAACACAGGAGCTGACGGACCGGCACTTGCGAACTGCTTCTGCTTCGGGCACCGTGCGGCAAGAAAGACTGAAGAAGATGGCGTCGGCCGATGCCTTTATACTCCAGCCGTGGTGACATCGGAGAAGAGGCGACACCAGCCGACGCCGGACCCAGACTTTGGAATTCGGCCGACCGAGGGCTGCCTGAGGCAGGACAACCCATATGTTATGACTGCAGTTGCATTCTTGAAGGACATAGTACAGTTGTGTACACTTACCATAAATGTAGATGTTCGAGTGTATTCACTGTTGTAGTCATTACATTTGGCTAATCTGCTGGCAGGTTGCCCTCAGTCAGCCTGATTAACAAAGTCTTAGGTCCTGCGTCGGTTGCTGTCCCCTCTTCCATGACGTCAGGTCGTCAGGGGTATAAAACATGCATCCGACGCCATTACATCAGTTTTTCTTGACCCAGATGTCAGGTGCTCCCCAAATGGGGAGCAATAAATATATATATATATATATATATATAGATATAGATATAGATATAGATATATACACATACACATATACATATATAATTTAAAACACAAAAAATATACCTCTAAACAAAAGCAAATACACCAACAAGGCTTTTAAGCATAGTAAAAGAAAGTAGAGGTATAGTAAGAGATAAACAGGGGGCTGGGGTTGGGTAACCAGGACTGCAACAGTGAATACACTCGAACATCTACATTTATGGTAAGTGTACACAACTGTACTATGTTCTTTGTGTTTCACTGTTGCAGTAATTACATTTGGGTAGATTCCCAAAGCTATGGTTGGGAGGATGGATTTATACAGCATTAGGACCAGATTTAAGGCCCTGCAGGACAGCAGTGGCAAAGCCAGCTCTGGATTTTGAGAAGAAATGTAAGTGATAATGCTTGGTGAACGTACGAACTGAGCTCCACGTAGTAGCTTCTAGAATGTCTCTGGTATGAACACCTCTGAGAAAGGCTGCAGAAGTAGATGCAGCCCTGGTGGAGTGAGATCTGATCCCCTTGGGGATAGTTTTACCATGGTGCATATGGCAGAAACAAATGCAATGGCGTATCCATTTGGAAATAGTCTGCTTTGAAATAGCCTTTCCCTCTGCCCCTGCAGCAAATGCCACCAGTAGTTGTTCAGATTTTCTCAGACATTTTGCCCTGTTTAAATAAAATCTAAGTTGGCTGTGTACATCCAATGAATGCAGAATTTGCTCCCCCTTGTTCTGTGGATTGGGAAAGAAAGTTGGCAAATGAATGGTCTGAATAAGAACCACACTGGATACTACCTTAGGCATGAATGATGGATTGGTCCTGAGAGACACCATGTCTGCATGAAAAATAATGAAAGGCTCCACTGCCATAAGAGCCTGTAATTCAGAAATCCTTCTAGCTGAAGTGACTGCTAAAAGGAAAGCTGTTTTCCAGGACAGAAATTTTAAGTCTGCAGTAGCAGCTGGTTCGAAAGGAGTGAGAGTGAGTTTTACCAATACAAAATTGAGGTCCCAGGCAGGAGATGGAGATCTCCTGGGTGATCTTAAGTTTTTGGACCCTCTGAGCTTCTGCTTTAGCACAGGATGACAGATGAGGGGAGGTTCTGTGTTGTAATGTGCTGAAATGGCAGAGGCATGGATTTTTATGGAAGAAAGAGACAGGCCCTTGTGAAGCATCTCAGTTAAGTCTTGTAACATATGAGGAATATTGGGCACTGCTTTTGATTGGTTCCAGGCACAGAATCTTTTCCATTTGTCAGCATAAGATTTTCTAGTACTAGGCCTTCTCGCCTCCAAAATGACATCCACTCACAGGTTTGCTGAGGGATGGCTAAGGGTGAATTTAGGTGATTAGCCACGCTGCAAGATTCAAAGTTTGAAGCTGTGTATGCAGAATTTGGTTGTTCTGCTGAGACAGTAAAAGTAAGGGGTCTGAAGCAGGTGCCATGGTGGAAGGTGTGGCACATTGCGCAGGAGTGGGTACCAAGCAATCAGAATCATTTTTGGTTTGTCCTATTTGACTTTTAGTAGAACTTTGGAGAGCAGAAGCAGAAGGGGAAAAGCATAGACTGATAGGTTTTTCCAGCTGAATGACAGAGCATCCACTTTCCAAGCTTTTTTGTGATGAGTTCTTGTGCAGAATTTGTCTAACTGATAGTTCTGGGGTGAGGCAAAAAGATCTATCTCTGGACTCTCCCCCATTTGCATGTCAACATGTTGAAAATCCGTGGTTCCAGTTTCCATTCGTGTGGGTCCAGGAGATATCTACTTAGTTCATCTGCCAGACTATTCAGCTTTCCTGCTAGGAATTGAGCTTGTAGTTGCATTTGGTAGGTCAAGGCCATGTTCCACAATGCCATGGCTAGTCTGCATAGGGGGTAGGAATGTGTACCCCCCTACTTGTTTATGTACCACATAATTATGGTGTTGTCTAACATTATCATTAATTGTCCTGGATGAAGGTAGCCCTTGAAGGCTGTCAGTGCATTCTGTACAGTTAGCATCTCTTTCTGATTGATATGAAGGTGCATTTGATTTGGGATTCATTTGCCCTGAATGCACTTCCCTGCCAGATGAGCCACCCAAGCATAGTCTGATGCATCTGTAGTTAGGGTTTGGGCTGCAGGGGGTGGAGTGAATGGCAGTCCCTTGTTTTGGTGGCAGGCCTATGCCCACCATAGGAACTCTAGTTGCAGGCAAGGAATGACAGAAATCATTGTTTCCAGACTGTGACAATGTTGGCTCCATAGACTTTTTAAGTACCACTGAAGTTTCCTCATATGCAGTCTTGCATATGGAATTAGAAGAATGCAGGAGGCCATAAACCCCAAGGCTTGCAGAATTTGTCTTACAGACAGCAGGGTTTTTGTGGCCACCTGTTTGAAGTAAGTCACCAATTGAATTTGCTTTTCTGGCATAAGGTAAGCCATCTGGGCAGTTATATTCAAGCTTGCACCCAGGAATGTAATTTTTTGAGAGGGCACCAGTTGTGATTTCTTTTCGTTTATGGTGTACCCTAGACAAGTTAGAACCCTTTTTACAAACGCCAGATGGTTTAGAAGAATGTCCTTGTTTTCTGCCTGAACTAGACAATCGTCCAAGCATGGATATATTTGAATATTTCTTTGCCTGCAAAATGCAGTTACTGGAGCCAGGCACTCTGTGAAGACCCTGAGTGCAGCAGATAAGCCAAAGGGCAGTGCAGAGAACTGGTAATGCAAATAGCCTGCTTTGAAGCGGAGGTATCTTCTGCACGACTCCCTGATTGGGATATGCAGGTAAGCCTCTTAAGTCTAGAGTTACCAACCAGGCATCTTTGCCTAGCATAGGAAGTAACTGTTCAAGAGTCAACATCTTGAATTTTGGAATGTCCAGAAATGTGTTTGGAGTAGATAAGTCCAGAATTGGATGCCATGATTTGTCTCTTCTGGATACCAGGAAAAGTCTTGAGTAGAAACATTGTCCCTTTTCCTCTTCGGGTACTGACAGAATAGCCCCCATGAGGGACAGAACTTGTTTCTTGGCCTCTGCCCACTGATTTGGGGGCAGGTCAGGCATCCTTTTTGGATTGGCAACGTGTGGAAATGAAATCTGTATCCCCAGGATACTATATTTACAACCCATTTGTCCTGGGTTATAAGTTGCCAGTTTCTTGCACGAAGTGCCAGCTTTCCCCCCCAAAGGGGCGGCTAAAAGACAAGTGCTTGATGAGTGTAGAGGGAAGTCATTGAGATTGTTTACCAGAGGGAGGTGCCTTGTTGGTTCCAGATTTGGAGGTGGAGGCACCCCATTGTTTTGTTCTAAAGGTCCCTTGTGACTGAAACCTGGAGCGTTTGGAATGTCTGGTTTTGACTTGAGCGGCTCTCGAAGGAACTGGAAAGGACCAGTTCTTAGTAGGCCAGTGCCTACTAAATCTTGTAGGTTGCACTTGTAAGAAATCTTTCATAGTTTGCATAGATTTAGCTTTATCTTCCATCTTTTCTAAACTTCTTCAGCCTTATTACCAAAAAGAAGGTCCTGTTGTAAAGGAGCATCCAACAATTTTGCTTTAACATGATCAGGCAGAGTTGGCTCTGAGCCAAGCATGCCTTAACACAGACCCAGTTACAGCAGCCCTGCAAAAGGCCTCCAAATAATCAAAACCACATTGAATCAGCAGCCATACTAGATTATGAGAAAACACCATCAACAATGTCAAGAATAGGAGGTATAGCCGAAGGCCTATGCTGAGGAAGAAGCAAGTCCCTAAGCCTCTTTTTTAGATTCAAAGAAATCCTGACTTTCCCAGTGAAAATGTTCCCTTAAGGTATGTAAAGTTTCCCCAAAAGAAAAATCCTCAGGGGGAGAAGCAGAAGGAAAGGAATCTTTTGCATCGGAGTCCTCATAAGTAGGTATAGACAAATCCTGGTCACTGGAAGAGTCAGAAGAAATAGAATCCTGTTCAGAAGATTCATAATCAATGTCTTGCCTAGGCTTCTTAGAAGGAAGGGGGTGGCTACCCCTGATCAGAGTAATTAAATCTTCAGCCATTTTGATCATTTGTTTTTTTGGGCATAGGGGCCTGCACATGTGGCCCAGGCGTAATTTTTTTAGACATAGATTTAGATTTTGGCCTTAGTATTGAAGATGGTGTCGGTCTAATATAAAAATATGTAGGCCTGAAAACACCCTCAGAAGCCGGTGCCTGCACAGCGGCTCCACACCCATTTAAGGTAGAGACTACCGCAGGTTCCATATTTGAAGCAACTCGCGGCATACTGCTCTCCGAATGGGTATCAGTAGAGGCCTGCGAATCAGAAGTAGCGGGTATCAGGGGCTGCGAAAGCGCCTGAGTACCGGCAAACTGGTGACTGGCTTAGGAGAAAGTACAGTTGTGTACACTTACCATAAATGTAGATGTTCAAGTGTATTCACTGTTGCAGTCATTATATTTGGGTAATCTGCTGGCAGGCTGTCCTCAGTCGGCCTGAATTCCAAAGTCTTGGGTCCTGCGTCGGGTGCTGTCTCCTCTTCCATGACGTCAGGTCATCAGGAGTATAAAACAAGCAGCCAATGCCATTTTCTTTAGTTTTTCAAGCCCCAGATGTCAGGTGCCCCCAAAAAGGTAGCCAAAAAAAAAAAAATATATATATATATATATATATATATATATAAAAACATATAGTACAGTTGTGTACCTACCATAAATGTAGATGTTTGAGTGTATTCGCTGTTGCAGTCATTACTCTTGGGTTATCCTGCTGGCAGGCTACCCTCAGTTGGCCAGAATTCCAAAGTCTAGGTCCGGCGTCGGTTGCTGTCGCCTCTTCCCTGACGTCAGTGCTCCAGGGGTATAAAAGATGCAGCAGATGCCACTTTCTTCAGTTTTTCTTGCCCCAGATGTAAAGTGCCCCCAAATTGGTAGGCTGCAAAATATGCCAATAAAAATACATGCACAAAAATAACAATTCCTTCGTCTACAAGCAAATACACCAACTAGGTTGTATAGAATAGAGAAGTGCAGATAAGTCCCAGCAAAGAAAAGGGGGATGGCGAGTGGGTAACCTGGACTGCAACAGTGAATACACTCGAACATCTACATTTATGGTAGGTACACAACTGTACTATGTTCATCGTGTTTCACTGTTGCAGTCATTACTCTTGGGTTGAATCCCAAAGCTGAGGAAGGGTGGCTGTGCTAAATAGGATTAGGAGAGGCTATAAGGCCTTGCAGAACTGCAATGGCAAAGCCGGCTCTGGATTTAGAGTACAGAGGTAACTGGTAGTGCTTTGTGAAGGTGTGCACTGAAATCCAACTTGCAGCCTCTAAGATATCTTTGGTTGGTACTCCTCTGAAGAAGGCTGCTGAAGTGGCTGCGGCTCTTGTGGAATGAGGCCTAACGCCCTTAGGCACTGATTTGCCATGTTGAAAATAGCAGAAACGGATGCAATGGCCTATCCATTTTGAAATAGTCTATTTTGAAATAGCCTTTCCTTGTGATCCTGCAGCATATGACACTAAAAGTTGCTTAGTCTTTCTGAAAGCTTTAGTTCTGTCCAAGTAGAATCGTAACTGCCTGTGTATGTCCAAAGAATGCAGAATTTTCTCACCCTTGTTCTGTGGATTAGGATAAAAGGTTGGCAAGTCAATGGTTTGATTAAAGGCCACACTGGACACTACCTTAGGCATAAATGTTGGGTTTGTCCTCAGAGAAAAGTACAGTTTTGTACCTACCATAAATGTAGATGTCCGATAGGAATGCATCTGCAGTCCTTACAAATGGGTTGTCCTGTCATCAGGCAGCCCTTCGGTCGGCCGGATTCCAAAGTCTGGGTCTGGCTTCGTCTGGTGTCGCACTTCACCCGACGTCATAGCTGCAGTTACTCGGGTATAAAGGCATCAGCCGACGCCATTTTCCTCAGTGTTTCTTGCCCCAGATGCCAGGTGCCCTCTAGGAAGGCTAAATTTTGATAAATGCCAATGGTTCAAAATATTAGAGAGCAAACAAAAAATAAGCATGTATGTACATATATACAAACAAATACACCATAATAGATTCCCCCAGCTAGCTATAAGAGGGGCAAATACCCTAGGGGTACCACAGAGGGGAAGGAGGGTGGGTAATCCTGACTGCAGATGCATTCCTATCGGACATCTACATTTATGGTAGGTACAAAACTGTACTATGTCCTTCAAGGATGCATCTGCAGTCCTTACAAATGGGTAGAATACCATAGCCAAACTGGGGGAGGAGGATTGATAGAATTATGGTGTAGTTAAGATCCCTTGCAAAACAGCAGTGGCAAAACCTGCTCGGGATCTAGAGTATAAAGGTAAATTATAATGCTTGGCAAATGTATGCACGGAGCTCCAAGTAGCAGCCTCTAAAATGTCTTTGGTAGCCACTCCTCGTAGAAAAGCTGTGGTAGTGGCTGTAGCTCTTGTACAGTGAGGCCTGATGTTTTCTGGGGTTTTCTTTCCATGGTAGGAGTAACAAAATCTAATGCAATTTCCTATCCACTTAGATATTGTCTGTTTTGTAATTGCTTTCCCTTCCATTCCTGCTGCATATGCTACCAGTAGCTGGTCAGTTTTTCTATTGCTCTTGGTCCTGTCCAGGTAGTAGCATAATTGTCTGTGTACATCCAAGGTATGCAACAGTCTTTCTCCCCTGTTCTGTGGATTGGGGAAGAATGTAGGTAGGTGGATAGCCTGATTTAAAGATACTCTGGAAACCACCTTAGGCATAAAAGTAGGATTTGTTCTCATGGACACTCTATCTTGATGGAAGATCAGAAAGGGTTGTACTGCCATTAATGCCTGTAGCTCAGAAACCCTTCTTGCTGAAGTGATTGCCAGCAGGAAAGCAGTTTTCCATGATAAGTATTGCAATTCTGCTGTTGCTGCTGAAAGGAGGTAGTGTCAATTTTTCTAGCACAAAGTTCAAGTCCCATGCAGGTAATGGTGGTTTCCTAGGAGGTTTTACATTTTTAATTCCTCTCAGAAACTGCCTGAGCAGAGGATGTGAGAAAACTGGAGGATCCAAGTCGTATTCTGCTGAAATAGCTGAGGCATGAATCTTAATGGAAGAGTAGGACAGGCCTTTGTGGAATAGCTCTGCCAAGTATTCCAGGATGTTGGCTATGTTTACCAGTGACACATCTTCCCCTTTAGCAGTACTCCAAATGAGATCTTCCATTTTGCTGAATAGGTTTTCCTTGTTGAAGGTCTGCGAGCTTCTAAGATAATGTCCTTAACCCTTTGGGATAAATTTGGGTTAATTTGTCTTATGCAATGTTCCAGGCAGTCAGCTGCAGAGTTTTCAGGTTTGGATGCAGGGTGTCGTAATTGTTCTGAGTTAACAACAAGGGAACTAGGGGTAAGGGCCATATCTGTTCCCGAGACATGCTCCTCAGTAATGGGTACCAATGTTGCCTTGGCCAATCTGGAGCTATCAGAATGATCCTTGGACGGTCCTCTTTGATCTTCAATAGCACCTTGTGCATCAAAGGAAGTGGTGGGAATGCATATGCTGACAGATTTTTCCAACTGAAGGATAGGAGTCCACCTTCCATGCCAGTGGGTGGTACGTCCTGGTGCAGAATTTCTTTAATTGGTGATTGAGTGGGGATGCAAATAAGTCTATTTCTGGGAGACCCCATTTTCTTGTAATGGTTTTGAAGATGTCCGGATGCAGCATCCATTCGTGGGCATCCGTGGTAGTCCTGCTTAATATGTCTGCTACAGTGTTTTCTTTTCCTGGTACAAAGATTGCTTGTAACTGAATGTTGTAACTCAGGGCCACATTCCAGAGGTCCAGGGCCATCCGGCATAGGGGGTACGAATGTGTGCCTCCCTGCTTGTTGATGTACCACATAACTGTGGTGTTGTCTGTCCTTATCATCAATTGGCCTTGTCGAAGAAATGGTTTGAAAGTCTGAATTGCCAGTTTTACTGCCAGCATTTCCTTTAGGTTTATGTGTAGGTGCAGCTGCTCTTGAGTCCATAAACCCTGTATGCATTTGTTCATCATGTGAGCCCCCCAACCGAGATCTGAGGCATCCGTTGTGATGGTTTGGCTTGGTTGAGTGTTGTGGAAGGGCAATCCTTCGTTTGATTGACAGGCCTGAGCCCACCATTGGAATTCTTGCTTCAGGCATGGAATTATTGGAATTTGAGTTTCTAGGCTGTGCTTGTGCTGAGACCATAAATTCCTTAGGTACCAATGTAGTTTTCTCATATGCAGTCTGGCATGTGGGACCAATATTATGCAGGATGCCATGAAACCCAATGCTTGTAGGACTTTTCTTGCTGTTAGATGGTTTTGTTTTGTTAATGCCAGGAAGTAGAGAGGGAGTTGCTCCTGTTTTTCTACTGTTAGGAATGCCATTTGTTTGGATGTGCCCAGCTCCGCACCCAAAAAGGTTATCTTTTGGGATGGTGTCAGCCTTGACTTTTTTATATTGACTGTGTATCCCAGGGCTTGTAGAAGGTAAATGACTCTTTTCAAGTCTTCTGCTAGCTTGTTTTTGTTGTCCGCTTATATTAGGCAGTCGTCCAGGTAAGGGTAGATTTGGATCCCCTGAAGCCTGCAATGAGCGATTACTGATGCCAGGCATTTCGTGAACACTCTGGGCGCAGTAGATAAGCCAAAGGGCAATGCTGAGAATTGATAATGCTCTGATCCTGCAAGAAATCTGAGGTATCTTCTGCAATTTGGTCATATGGGGACGTGCAGGTATGCCTCCTTGAGATCTAGAGTTACCAGCCAAGACTCCTTGCCCAGCATGGGAAGAAGCTGCTGTAGGGTCAGCATTTTGAATTTTGGAACAATGAGGAATGTGTTTAAAGTGGACAGATCGAGAATAGGTCTCCATTTGCCTTCTTTCCTTGGTACTAGGAAGAGTCTGGAGTAAAAGCCCTTTCCTTGCTCCATATGTGGTACCTTTTCCACAGCTCTCATCTTTAATAATTGATTTACTTGTTGTAGAGCTTCTGCCTTTTGATTTGGAGGTAGGTTTGGCATTCCTCTCTTTCCTGGTAGAGTATGGAAATGAAACCTGTAACCTTGGTCTATTGTCTGCAAAATCCACTTGTCTCTTGTGATGTAATGCCAGTTCTTTGTAAATAAAGCTAGCTTCCCACCTAAGGGTGCTTCTAGTTGTTCCCTGGTAGGCGGTGCCAGAGCCAAGTCACTGTGATTGTCCTGTATTAGTGGTGGTGGCTGTGTCTGTGCCTCGCTGGTTGTTACCCTGCCACTGGCGTCCCCTGTAGGCACCTCTGGATTGGCTTCTGCCTCTTGAACGCCTATTCCTGCGCCTCTGTGCTTTGGAGGAGTCTGGAAAGGACCAATTCTTGGAGGGCCAATTCCTGCTAAACCTTGGAGGTTGGACCTGTAAGAAATCTTTCACTGTTTGGACAGATTTTGCCTTCTCTTCCATCTTCTTCAGCACCTGTTGTGCAGGAGAACCAAACAAATTGATCTTGTCCATGGGAGTATCTAATAGTTTTGATTTGACATGGTCCGGTAAGGCCTGCTCTTTTAACCATGCATGCCTTCTGATAACTGTGCCAGTCATGGCTGATCTAAAGGAAGCCTCCAGTGCATCATAGCCGCATTTTAAAGAATGGTTACTAACTTGCTGAATGTTATGTACCATTTCCTGAACATATTTCTTGTCTAAAGGTTCATCAGAGGACAGTTTTTTGGTTAACTGGTCTAGCATAAATTCTTAATACTGGATCATATGAAATTGACAGTTCAAGGCCCTAGCTGACAGAGTAGCAGAAGTGTAAACTTTTTTACCCCATCTCTAAGGACCTGGATTCCCTTTCAGAGGGAGGGATTTTTGGCAGAGGTAGATGCTACAGCCTTAGGCCCCTGGGAGATAGTCTCAGGATCTGCAAAAGGAGCCTTGTATAAATGGTGATGTGTGTCCGGGACCCTGTAGAACCTATCGGGCTTAGCAGGGGCCGGAGGTAATGAATCAGGAGCAGTACAAGCATCATTAAATGCATCATCTACAACAGACAGAACTGGAGGTATAGCTAAAGGCCTATGTTGTGGTAAATGCAAAAAGGTTCTAAGCCTTTTTCTGGAGTCTGAAAAATCTTGGCCTTGCCACTGAAATTGTTCCCTCATAGCATGCAAGGTTTCCCCAAAGGAAAATTCCTCAGGTGGAGAGGCAGAAGGGATGGACTCTTCAGCATCAGAGTCTTCATAAGGGGAAAAAGGAGCCTCTGGAGGGTCTGTATTATCTGAATCATCAAAGGAATCATCTGTGGAAACTGGCTCAGGGGGCTCTGCTCTAGGCCTCTTCTCTGGAGGTGGGTGAGAGGCCCTGTCTGGGAGAGGTTGGGATCCCCGGATTAAAGAAATGAGATCCTCTGCTAAACTAAGCATTTGGGAACTGGAGCTAGGCCTGTGAGAGGGGGTCTTAACAGGCACAGATTTAGTAGCTTTAGCTGCTTTAGCCCTGGCAAAGGCCTTAACGGACATGGCTGCAGGAGGCCTAGCAGCTCCACGTGCAGGGGTTGAAATATCCAAGGAATAGTGTCAGATAATTCCTGAGAAACCACAACTGCAGGTTGGATTTCAGAAGCCGATTCCACCAGGTTGGAAGAGGCCTCGGTAGAAGGTAAGCTTCGGCTGAAGGAAGAACCGCTTGCTCGGTTTCAGCGAAACCGAGACACTCGGTTGTCTTAACCGCGTTTTGCCGAAACCGCGGACCGCGAGTGTCGGTCCTTTTCTTGCGTTTTGGATATTTGTGAAGTCGGAGGATCCGGCGGCATAATATAAGCAAAATCAGAGCCGAAAAACTGCTCAGCAATTCCGACCGACGCCTAAGCGTCCGTCGGTTAAAAGAAGCACAGGCTAGACAAGCTGCTACGTCGTGGTCTGGGCCTAAACAAGGTAAGCAGTAAGAGTGGAAATCCTTATGAGGTATTTGTTTCCCACAAGTTAAACAGTTATTCACTTTTTCTGACATCGGCTGAGGCAAGAAAGAGTCCCGAACGGGGTACTTAGCTTTTTAGAAGTCTTCGGTAGTAGTAGAAGTATTCAATATTAGTAATCTCTGGTTCTGACCGACCGGCACTTGCGAACAGCTTCTGCTTCGGGCGCCACGCGGCAAGAAAGACTATGGCATCGGCTGATGCCTTTATACCCGAGTAACTGCAGCTATGACGTCGGGTGAAGTGCGACACCAGCCGAAGCCAGACCCAGACTTTGGAATCCGGCCGACCGAAGGGCTGCCTGACAACAGGACAACCCATTTGTAAGGACTGCAGATGCATCCTTGAAGGACATCCCCGTCTGGATGAAAAATGATGAAAAGGTTCCACAGCCATGAGTGCTTGTAACTCTGAGACTCGCCTTGCAGAGGTTGTTGCTAGGAGCAGAGCTGTTTTCCAGGATAAGAATTTTATATCTGCTGTTGATGCTGGCTCGAAAGGAGGCAGTGTGAGTTTTTCCAAAACATAATTGAGGTCCCAGGCTGGAAATGGTGCTCTCCTTGGAGGCCTAATGTTTTTGGCCCCTCTGAGGTACTGCCTTTATTAAAGGATGAGAAAAGATAGGTGGTTCCGTATTGTTGTTGCGTCTTTCGGCTTTTCCCGGTTAGGGGTCGCCACAGTGGAACTCCGGTACGCTAATGATTGGCAGTACATTTTTACGTGCGGAGTTGCCAGCTCTGATGCACAACCTTCAACGAAGGTACGCCCATTCACGCATGTCTCTACACAGAAGATGCTCTAGCTGAGACTCTAACTGGACAACGTCATACTGATAGGCGACAACGCTACCACAGCACCACCACCGCAGTAATGGGCTGAAATGGCAGAGGCATGAATCTTAATTGATGAGAAGGAAAGGCCTTTGTTGAGCATCTCAGTTAGGTAATGTAAAATCTGACGGATATTTGGTACACACGTCAATGACTTGTTTCTGGTTCCAAGCACAGAATCTCTTCCATTTTTCTGCATAAGATTTTCTGGTGCTGAGCCTCCTGGCCTCTAAAATACATCCATAACAGCTTTTGAAAGTGGAGTGTCCTGAATGGCTACATTATCCGCCATGCTGCCAAATTTAAGGTCCTGAGTTGGGCTGTGCAGGATCTGATTGTTTTGTTGGGTCAGCAAGTGAGAAGTTTGAGGCAATATCCATGCTGGACCTTGAGACAAGCTCTTCAGGATTGGGTAACCAGTGCTGGCGTAGCCAGTCTGGTGCAATCAATATCATTTTTGGCTTCTCTTGTCTGACCTTTAGGAGTACCCTGGGAAGGAGTGGCAGTGGGGAAAAAGCATATACCGTTAGTTTTTTCCAGCTGAAAGATAAGGTGTCCACTTTCCATGCTTGCTTGTGATAAATCCTTGTGCAAAATCTCTGCAATTGGCAGTTGTGAGGGGAGGCAAATAGATCTATGTCTGGGCATCCCCATTTCCTTATTATCATGCTGAAGACTTGTGGATCCAGTTTCCATTCGTGGGGATCCATGAGGTTTCTGCTTAGTTAAATCTGCCAGAGTATTTGTTTTTCCTGGCAGGAATTGTGCTTGCAGGTGAATTTGAAAAGCCAATGCTGTGTCCCATAAGGTCATTGCTTGTCTGCAGAGGGGGTAGGAATGTGTACCTCCCTGCTTGTTTATGTACCACATGACCGCAGTGTTGTCTGTCTTTATCAGTAACTGTCCTGGATGAAGCAGGTCCTTGAAAGCTGTCAGGGCATATTGAACAGCTAGCATCTCTTTTTGATTGATGTGAAGATGCATCTGGTTTGCAGGCCATGTGCCCTGAATACATTTTCCTGCCATATGGGCTCCCCAGGCTTAATCTGATGCATCCGTTGTCAGTGTCTGTCCTGCTGTGAGTAAACTGAATGGCAGACCCTTGTAGTGGTGACAGGCTTCTGCCCACCATCGAAACTCCTGTTGCAGGCAGGGAATGACTGCAATTACTGTCTCCAGGCTGTGGCAATGCTGAGTGCAAACACTTTTTAGATACCATTGTAGTTTTCTCATATACAGTCTGGCATATGGAATTAGTAGAATGCAGGATGCCATGAAACCCAAGGCCTGCAGGATTTTCCTTACAGATAGGTGGGCTTTTGTTGCCAATTTCTTGAAGTAAGAAGGCAGTTGCTTTTGTTTGTCTGGCGTGAGATAAGCCATCTGGGCAGTTGTATTTAAGCTTGCACCCAGGAATATTATCTCTTGAGAGGGCACTAGTTTTGATTTCTTTTCGTTTACTGTGTACCCTAAGCCAATTAGTAATCTTTTTACAAACGCCAGATGCTTTAGAAGAATGTCTTTTTTTCTGCTTGAATTAGGCAGACGTCCAAGTAGGGATATATTTGAATTCCTTTTTGTCTGCAAAACGCAATTACTGGTGCCAGGCATTTTGTGAAGACCCTGGGCGCAGTAGATAAGCAAAATGGCAGTGCAGAGAACTGGTAATGCATTGAGCCAGCTATGAATCTGAGGTATCTTCTGCAAGATTGTCCGATTGGGACATGCAGGTATGCCTCTTTTAGGTCCAAAGTTACGAGCCAAGCCTTTTTGCCCAGCATGGGCAGAAGATGTTGTAGTCAACATCTTGAATTTTGGAAATTCCAGAAACGTATTTAGTATAGACAGGTCCAGTATTGGTCTCCAGGTTTTGTCCATTCTGGGTACTGGGAAAGGTCTGGAGTAAAATCCTTGTCCCTGCTCTTGTTGTGGTACTCGCAGAATGGCCCTCATGTCCATGAGGGCTGTAATTTGTTTTTCCGCCTCTGCCTATTGATTGCGTGGCAGGTCCGGCATACCTTTTGACCTTGGCAGAGTGTGAAAATGGAACCTGTAGCCTTGGGACACTATGTTCAGGACCCATTTGCCTTGGGTAACCATTTGCCAATTTGATGAAAAAAGTGCTAGTTTTCCCCCTAAGGGGGGTTGCCAAAAGAAAAGTGCTTGGAACTTGGATCTGCCTCTTTGTGGTCTGTCTGACACTGGAAAGGACCGATTTTTGGAAGGCCAGTTCCTGCTAAACCTGGGTGGCTGTACCTGTAGGAAATCCTTGACTGTCTGCATGGTTTTGCTTTATCCTCCATTTTTTTCAAAACCTCTTCTGCTTTAATACCAAACAAAGTATCATGCTGTAATGGTGCATCTAATAATTTTGCTTTAACATGATCAGGCAGAGTCTGTTCCTTTAACCAAGCATGCCTTCTAATAACAGAACCTGTAACAGCGGTCCTGCAAGAGGCCTCCAGTGAATCATAACCACATTGCAAAGTATGCTTTCCCACTTGTTCAGCTGCATGCAATAAATCCTGCAATTCCTTGTTCTCTGAACATTCAGTATTTGTCAACAATTTCTGTTTAAGCAGTGACATTACATACTGCTGATATTTAAGCATATGAAACTGACAACTTAAAGCCCTTACAGCCAGGGCAGCAAAAGTGTAGACTTTTTTCCCCCACCTGTCTAGAGCCCTGGAATCCCTATCAGAGGGGACAGGGTTTTTTGCAAACCCCCTTGGGACCCTGAGATATAGTTTCTGGGTCAGCAGCAAGGGTTTTTATATAGGAATTTATGAGAATCCGGGACCCTGTAGTATCCGTCTGGCTTAGCAGGTGCAGGGGGTAAAGAGTCTGGGGGCAAGCCGGACTCTGAAAATACATAATCTACAATGTCTAGAACAGGTGGAATAGCAAGTGGTCTGTGCTGAGGAAGTAGCAGAAAGTCTCTGAGCCTTTTCTTAGATTCAGAATAATCTTGGCTCTCCCAGTGGAAATGCTCCCTCATGGTATGCAGGGTTTCCCCAAAAGAATAATCCGCAGGAGGAGAGGCTGAAGGAATGGATTCTCCAGCATCAGAATCCACATAGGGAAGCATGGAGTAATCCTGTTCAGAAGAGGAATCAGAGGAAATAGAAACCTGATCAGAAGAATCATAATCTGCCTCTTGCCTAGGCCTCTTATCAGGAGTGGGATGGGAGCCCCTGACCAAAGTAATTAGGTCTTTGGCCATTTTGAGCATCTGTTTTTTAGGCATGGAAGTCTGAGTAAGAGAATGCTGTACTTGTTTCTTTGTCTTTAGTGCTGCTTTAGTCTTTGTTTTTGAAGCTGAAGATGGCTTAATATATAGTTGTGTAGGTTTGAAGACACCCTCAGAAGCCAATGCCTGCTCAGCGGCTCCGGACCCATCTGAGGGAATGATTTTAGAGTGTCCAATACCTTGAGTATCCAGAGGCCCAGTCGGCTCCACGTGGAAGTCGGAAGCAGCCTGTGGCTCTGAGGTAGCGGGCGCCAAGGGCTGCGGAAGCGCCTCACTGAGAACCGGCGACTGGCCTAGTAGAGGCTTTGTCGTCAGTTTTGAACCTCGGATGCCTATCCTTTTCTTTGTCCTTGCGTTTTATGTAAACTCCGGTTGTCGGCTGGTCCGACGGCATTATATAATTAAATCTTCGGCCAAAGTAATGAAATGCAAAATCGAACCGACGTTTGATAGTGCATTGGTTAAATCTAGCACAAAACTGACAACTAGCAACGTTGTGATCAGGGCCTAGGCAAGGAATACAGTAAGAGTGAAAATTTTATGAGGTATTTCCTTCCCACAAGAAATACAATTGTTAACTTTTTCTGACATCGGTCTGGTGCAAGAAAAGTTTCCCAAACGGGATACTTAAGTTCACAGGTTCATACTAGGCTATCTGCCCTAGGGCATTTATAAGCCTAGCCAGAGTGTGTATGGCTTTCGCCACCCATATTAAATTTATTTTGCTATGCCCTTTTTCAAGGTTAGTATACTGTGCCTCTGTCTAACAGTGACACAGAAGTGATACCCAGGGTAAACCTACGATCTCCCATCCACTCATCAAGATTCCTCTTGAAGAGAGTCAATGAGGGACTCTGCCTAACCTGGACTGGGATTTTATTCCAGAGTGAAGGGAGCCTCTGGGTTATGAATCTGTCCCTCCAGCATGTCCTATTTATTTCAGTGCTGAGGTTCAAGTCCCTCGAGCGCGTAGCTCGATGGGATTTGGATTTTCTGAGGTGCAGCATGTCCATTAATTCAGGGTTGGACATGGCTTTATACGTCAGGCACAGATCGCCTCTGAGCAGGCGAGGTACTTTTGGGGTCTTTCCAGTTGCTGCAGGTGTCTGGTAAGGTACATCCCAAAAGGGGCATTGTACTCAATTATGGGCCTGCAGAGGGATGAGTAAAGAGGCACGATGACGTCCCCTGGTCTAGATGTGAATCCCTTCATGATTAGGTGGGCTATATAAAATGTTTTTCTAACCACTTTGGCCACGTGGTTGTCAAATAAGAGATTGCTGTCACCTGGGGTCCCCAGGTCCCTAATTACTTCTTCTGTACTTAATGGATTACCACCTATGTGGTAATTTGTGGGCACTTTGTTTTTGCCAAAGGGGATGACTATACACTTTTTGGGGATTAGCTTGAGGCCATGGCTCTGGCACCAGTTGTCTGTTTCTATGAGGCCCTTTTGGAGGATGCTTGTGTCAGCTGGAGAGTCTATTATGGTGCCCAGTTTGCAGTCATCTGCGAACTTGGTCAGCCACAGTCCTTCCATGTTGGCCTGTACCTCCGAGAAATATATACCGAACAAGAGAGGTCCCAGGACTGAGCCTTGTGGGACGCCACTTGCAACTGGTTTGGAGTCTGACATGGCTCCAGCTATTCTAACCATGTGGGTTCTGTCCTTGAGCCAGTTTGCAACCCATCTAGTGACATAGGGGTTTATATTTAAGCTGGTGAGCTTATCTATAATGCCCGAGTGGGGTATTCTATCAAAGGCTTTTGCGAGGTCCAGGTAGGTTGTGTGGACCACCTTCCCCTTGTCAACAGCCTTGGTGACTGTTTCAAAGAAATCGACCAGGTTCAAGAGGCAGGATCTGCCCTTAACAAAGCCGAACTGGGTAGGATCCAGTGTCTGCAGGTCCCCCAATATCTTTATTTACAAGGTCCACGATGATCCTTTCCATAGCTTTGCAGACCAAGCTAGTGAGACTTATGGGGCGATAGTTTCCAGGATCCATTGAGGCACCACCTTTGTGGAGAGGGACCACTGTTGCTGTACGCCACTCTTAGGGTATTTCGTGTAGGACGCAGCCCGGGACACCGTCTGGTCCCATTGATGCTGTGTTTCTTGCTTTGGAGAGGGCAGCTCTTACCTAAGCATCTGAGATGTCAGGGGGGCAGCACTCTGCTGGGATAGATATTAGCCCTTTTGGTGGGGAGCAGGGGGAGAAGTTTGCGCTGAACCTGTCAGCTAGGATGTTGGCAATGTCTGTGGGTTCGGTGTATTTTTTGTCATTTTGGACTAATTCTGAGCATATCTGGGAATTCCCACCCAGGTTCCTAACATAACTAAAGAAAGCTTTGTGATTATCCTTAGTGTCCTGTGCAATTTTTCTCTCGAAGCTGGCCTTAGACGATTTTATGAGTGCCCGTAGTTTTTTGACAATACTGATCAGAGATGCCTTCCCTTTTTGGGATTTTCCTCTATCATGTAGTAGCTTCCTCCTTCTATTGTATAGTTTGTTTATGGCTGGGGTCCACCAGACAGGACATCTGCCTTTGGAGGATTGGGTCTTGGTTTTATTTGGGATTGCATGATCCATGCATTCCTGAAGGTGTTCATAGAATGTGTTTATAAAGGATTTTGCGGTCTGGGCCGTATTATCCACAGGCCCGGGGGCTTTGAAGGATTCCACCTTGGTTTTGAGGACTGTGAAATTTGCTTTAGAGAAGTTTTTCACTGTGGTTTTCTGGGCATGGGGTGGGGTCGGTATGTGAATATCCAGTGAGATTAGTTTATGGTCTGATCTTACCAGTGAGGGATACACTTAGAGTCCCCATGTTGGTGATGATCAGGTCCAGTATGTTTTCCCCTCTTGTGGGAGTGGTAACAAGTTGCTCCATAGCATTTGAGTTTATAAATTCTAGGAATCTTTGGGCTAGGGTGTTGGAGCTAGAGTAATGCTCCCAGTCTATGGTTGGGTAGTTGAAGTCACCCAATATAATGGTGTTTGGAGAGACCTTCATATTTTCCAGTGTTCTCAGGAAGGCAGAGTGGGGTTCCTTGGTTTGGGAGGGTGGTCTGTAGCAGGCTATAAACTGGAAGGCAGTTTTACCCACTGTTAGTTGCACATGGATAGTCTCTGATGCTTCGTGCTGTGCCACCAACCTGGAGGTGTGGGTATCTTTGACGAATATTGATACTCCCCCTCCTTTTGTGGTTCGGTCCAAGTTTTGGGGCCGAAAAGCATGGTATGAGGTATAACCTGGTAGTGCTGGGGTGCTCTCGAGAGCCTTGAACCAGGTTTCTGTTGCTGCACAGATATCGATGTTCTCCATGCTAAGGAGAGTTTCGAGTGCGTGCATCTTGAGGTTTAGACTTCTGGCGTTGAGTAGCATAGCATTACTCTTAGGTTTCTTATCCCTTGTGATATCTATGGAGGTGGGTTTGTCTTTTGAGCCTTGCCTAAAAAAGGCACTATGGGGGTAGCAAGAGCCTTTGCCAATATCCGAAAGCCCAGGGGTGACAGGTGCAAGCCGTCGCTAGCGAAGCATCGTGGCTTGTCGAGCATGTCATCCCAGGCTGACAGGCATTGGATCCCCTTTGAATGACACCAATACTTAAGCCAACTGTTGAAATTGATAATCTTGTCTTCATACTGTGGCATCATTCTTGGTGAGGTTAAGATGCTACTCAAGGTCAGGGTCATACTGGCCTGGGCTACATGCTCAGAGAGCTCCTCTATGTCTCTTTTCATGTAGTCCAGGGAGGTACGTCTCAGGTCATTCACACCAGCATGGACAATGACTGAGTCATATTTGTACTTGCCTTAGAGTGACCTGAGTGCTTGTGTTATGTGGCGGATCCTAGCGCCCGACTTAGCTTTAATGAAGACTTCGGTTCTGAAATTCGGATTCGAAAATCTCAGGAGTCGACCGACCGGCACTTGCGAACTGCTTTTGCTTCGGGCACCACGCGGCAAGAAAGACTGAAGAAATTGGCGTCTGCTGCAGCTTTTATACCCCTGGCGCACTGTCGTCAGGGAAGAGACGACAGCAACCGACGCCGGACCTAGACTTTGGAATTCTCGCTGACTGAGGGTAGCCTGCCAGCAGGATAACCCAAGAGAACTGCAGTGGCAAAGCCTGCCCTGGACTTAGAGAGGCAAATGATAATGCTTTGTAATGGTGTAAACAGAAAGTACAGTTTTGTACCTACCATAAATGTAGATGTTCAAAGATCCACATTGCTGCAGTCCTTACACTTGGGTAGTCCGCTGTCCTCGGTCGGCCCGAATATCAAAGTATAAGGCAGACGTCGGTCAAGGCGCATTTGACTGACATCAGGACGTCAGGGTACAAATGCGCATGACCGACGTCATATCCTCAGTCTTTTCTTGCCCCAGATGTCAGAAGACCCTAAAAATAAAGGTCAAAACCAAAAGACAGCAAACAAACAACCAACCATCCAAGCACTAAAAATATGTACAATATATACAATATACATCATATTGACAACCCAACCCACACAACCGCCTCTAACTACAGAGGGGAAGGAGGGAGGTAAATTGGACTGCAGCAATGTGGATCTTCGAACATCTACATTTATGGTAGGTACAAAACTGTACTATGTTCTTCATCTCACATTGCTGCAGTCCTTACACTTGGGTAGAATCCCAAAGCAGAGGTAAGGGAGGATGGCCAAACTATAAGGAAGCAGGAGCTGCCAAAATGCCCTGCAAAACAGCAGTGGCAAAACCAGCCCTGGATTTAGAGTAAAGTGGTAGGTGATAATGCCTAGAGAAAGTATGCACTGAACTCCAAGTAGCTGCCTCCAAAATATCCTTAGTTGCCAACCCTCAAAAAGCTGTCAAGTGGCAGTAGCCCTAGTGGAATGAGGCCTAATCCCAGCTGGAATCTCCTTGCCATGATGGGAATAACAGAAAGCAATGCAAAACCCAATCCACTTAGAAATAGTTTGTTTTGACACAGGCTTGCCCTGAGAACTCAAAGCAAAAGAAACAAATAACTGCTGAGACTGCCTGAACCCTTTAGTTCTGTCCAAATAATATCGCAACTGCCTGTGTACATCTAAAGTGTGCAAAATCTTTTCCCCTTTATTTTGGGGATTTGCATAAAAAGTAGGCAAATGAATAGTTTGGTTTAAAGCCACACTAGAAACCACTTTACGTACTAATCCTTCTTTTATGCCTAAAGATACCCTATCCTTATGGAAAATTAAGAAAGGCTCAACCGCCATAAGGGCCTGCAACTCAGAAACCCTTCTTGCAGAGGTAATAGCCAACAAAAAAGCAGTCTTCCATGATAAAAACTTTAATTCAGTAGTAGCTGCAGGCTCAAAAGGTTGTAGAGTGAGTTTCTCCAACACAAAATTGAGATCCCAAGCAGGAGTAGGAGCTCTTCGTGGGGGTCTTATATTCTTTGCCCCTCTAAGAAATTGCTTGAACAAAGGATGAGAAAACAATGGTGGGTCACAATCATAGTGAGCCGAAATTGCTGCAGCATGAACCTTAATAGAAGAGAAGGACAAACCCTTGTCCAGTAACTCAGTAAGATATTGAAGAGCCACACTTAAATTAGGCTGAGAAATCAAAATCCTTTGCTGCACTCCAAAATAAAAATCTCTTCCATTTATCTGCGTACACTTTCCTTGTACTAGGCCTTCTAGCTTCCAAAATAACATTCAAAACTTGCTGTGGAAGTGGAAGCCCACTATGGTTCAAAACAGAATATGCCAGGCTGTTAGGTGCAGAGAGTGAAGCTTGACATTGAGCAAATGACTGTCCTCCTGAGACAACAGGTGTGGAATCGAAGGCAAAGGCCATGGAGGCTTCCGTACCAGGCTTCTCAGTAATGGGTACCAATGCTGTCGAGGCCAATCTGGAGCTATCAAAATCATCCTTGGCTTGTCTTGTCTGGCCTTTAGTAGTACCTTTGGGAGGAGAGGCAGAGGCGGAAAGGCATACACATGAAGATTGCTCCAATTGAAAGAAAGAGCATCCACTTTCCAAGCTGTGGGATGAAACCTTTTGTGCAAAACTTTGGCAGCTGGTGGTTTAGTGGAGAAGCGAACAGATCTATGTCTGGAGTTCCCCATGACACTGTCAATTTCTGAAATACATGAGGATCCAATTTCCACTCGTGGGGATCCATAATTTGTCTGCTCAACACATCTGCTAAGGAGTTCTGTGCTCCGGCAGAAACCTTGCCTGAAGATTTAGCTGTAAACTGAGAGCAGTCTCCCACAAAATCATTGCTTGCCTGCATAGAGGATAAGAATGTGTTCCGCCTTGCTTGTTGATGTACCACATGACAGTTGTGTTGTCTGTTAGAATCAACACCTGCCCTGGAAGAAGTAAATCCTTGAAAGCTATTAATGCAAACTGGACTGCTAACATCTCTTTCAAGTTGATATGTAGATGTTGTAGTCTGGCAGGCCACTTGTCTTGTATCCACTTTCCATTCAGATGAGCTCCCCAAGCTTTGTCTGAGGCATCTGTCGTTAGAATCTGACTCGCCTCTGGCCGGGTCACAGAGAGTCCCTTGTTTAGGTGACATTCCTGAGCCCACCACAACAATTCCTTTTGAATGCAAGGTATTATTTGAATGACAGTGTCCAAATCCTGGCAGTGCTGTGTCCACACATTTTTGAGATACCATTGTAGCTTCCTCATATGCAGTTTGGCATTGGGAAGCACCAGAATACAAGATGCCATGAACCCCAAGGCTTGAAGGACTGTCCTTGCAGTCAGCCTGGACTGATGAGACAACTGATGAAAGTAAAGGGAAAGATTCTTTTGTTTGTCCGGGGTCAAAAAGGCCATCTGGGATGCTGTATTCAGTCTCACACCCAGAAAGCACATGTCCTGAGAGGGTACTAGACTGGACTTTATTTCGTTCACAGAATACCCCAGGCATCTTAGCACTGCTATCACATAATCCAAATGATGAAGAAGCTCGTCCCTTCCTTGAGCCAGAATCAGGCAATCGTCCAAATATGGATAGATTTGTATTCCTTTTAACCTGAGGAAAGCTATCACTGGAGCCAGAACTTTCGTGAACACTCTGGGCGCAGTAGATAAGCCAAAGGGCAATGCAGAGAACTGATAATGAGAAGTCCCAGCTCGAAAATGCAGATACTTCCTGCAACTCAGTCTGATAGGAACATGAAGATAAGCCTCCTTGAGATCCAAAGTTACCATCCAATGATCTTTGCCCAGCAGAGGTAAAAGCTGCTGTAACGTCAATATTTTGAACTTGGGAATGTCCAGATAAGTGTTGAGGATAGATAAGTCCAAAATTGGTCTCCACGTGTTCCCTTTCTTTGGTACTAGGAACAGGCGAGAATAAAATCCTAGGCCCACTTCTGGCATAGGGACCGGCTGTAGGGCCCCTATTTGGAGTAACAGAGAAATTTGCTTGTGAGCCTCTATTCTTTGGTGAGGAGGAACGTCTGGCATGCCTTTGAAAGGAGGCAAGGTATGGAAATAAAACCTGTAACCGTGGTGTATGATATCAAATACCCATCTGTCTTGGGTAATTAAACTCCACTTTTCTTTGAAAAGTGCCAACCTTCCTCCCAAAGCTGCTGCCAGACGAGAAGGCTCTGGCAGCTGAAAAGGTAGGTCATTGGGTCTGTTTACGAAAGGACTGACCCCTGCTCTCACCCGAAGACTGTGCAGGAGAACTCCCTGTTCTAGGCCTGAAAGAGCCCTGAGCTCTGCCCCTACCACGTCTTGATCTACCCCTAGACTGGGAATCATAAGAAGGATACGTCCACCCCTTAGTAGGCCAATTTCTACTAAACTTTGGAGGCTGAACCTGCAAAAAATCTTTAACAGTCTGCATAGACTTAGCCTTGTCTTCCATTTTCTTTAAAACTGCCTCAACAGGAGAACCAAACAACACATCAGATTGTTAAGGAGCATCTAAAATCCTTGTTTTAACATGGTCAGATAAATTCTGATCCCTCAGCCAGGCGTGCCTGCGAAGAACTGACCCAGTGGCAGCCACCCTAGACGAGGCCTGTACAGCATCAAAACCACATTGCAAAGAATGCTTACCCACCTGTTCAGAAACATGTACTAAATCTTGTAACTCTTTACAATCAATACCTTCCGCCAGAGCATCAACCTTAGACTTCAATTGTGAAAGGAGATAGTTTTGGTATTTCAACATGTGAAACTGGCAATTCAAAGCCATCATAGCTAGAGTGGAAGAAGTATAAACTTTCTTTCCCCATCTATCCAAGGCCCTGGCCTCTTTATCTGTAGGAATCGGATTCTTGACAACAGAAGCCTTAACACCTTTAGGCCCCTGACTAACAGTTTCTGGGTCTGCCCTAGGACTCTTAAAAAGATACTTATGAGCTTCAGGCACCCTGTAATACCTATCCGGTTTAACAGGAGCAGGAGGCAAAGAATCAGGATTAAGAGAAGCCTCTGTAAAACATCTTCCACCACATCCAAAACAGGAGGTATAGCCAAAGGCCTATGCTGGGGTAAAACAAAAATTCCCCAAGCCTTTTCCTGGAATCAGAGAAGTCCTGACCTTCCCACTTAAAATGCTCCCTCATGGAATGAAGAGTTTCTGAAAAGAAAAATCCTCAGGAGGAGAAGCAGAAGGAGTAGAATCATCCACATCAGAATCAGAATAAGGGAATACTCCTGCAAGTCTTCAGCCAAGACTCTGAAACATCGAAGCCTGCTCAAAACTCCCTAGCTCAGGCTCCACCCTAGGTCTCTTATCAGGAGGGGCAAAGAACCCTAATCAAAGTAATCAAATCTTCTGCCATTTTAAGCATATGCTTCTTGGGCACAGTTCCTGAAGAACTAGGGGTGACACCAACTGAAGCTAAACCTGGCCTGCCTCTGGGAGAAGCCTTGGAAACAGAAGGAGAGGGCCTAACCACCCTAGGAAGGGAGGGGAGTATAGTAACCTGAGAAGCCCCATCAGCCTGACCTGCCTCCTGAGAGGCCACATCCTGCAATAACAAAGTCTCTCCCTGGGATCCCAAAGAAACCTCCGGTGGAACCACCGGCTCCACCGACACCTCTAAAGAACCGGCATCCGGTACGGACGGTTCTTCTAGCCTAGGCTTAGCTGCTTTGTCCTTGCGCTTCTTCGAAGAAGCGGGCGTCGGAGCATCCGACGGCATTTTATAATTGCACCGCTTCCCGAAGACTAACCTGGCACAATCCAACCTTCTCTTTATAGTGCGCTTATTGAATCTAGCAGAAGAGCGACACCCAACAACGTCGTGCTCAGGCCCTAAACAAGGAATACACAAAGTATGATTGTCTCTATGCGGTATCTGTTTCCCACAAGAAATACAATTATTCACTTTTTCTGACATCCGGTAAACCACTGAGGCAAGAAAAACTAAAATATTCCCAACGGGTACTTAGCCAACTTTGACTCGGTCTGAAACTCCGAAATCGAAAAATTTCAGAACGCCAACCGGCACTTGCAATGCTGCTTCTGCATCGGACCATGCGGCAAAAAAGACTGAGGATATGACGTCGGTCATGCGCATTTGTACCCTGACGTCCTGATGTCAGTCAAATGCGCCTTGACCGACGTCAGCCTTATACTTTGATATTCGGGCCGACCGAGGACAGCGGACTACCCAAGTGTAAGGACTGCAGCAATGTGAGATGAAGAACATCTTCAAGTAGCAGCCTCTAGAATGTCTTTGGTTGGTACTCCGAGAAAGGCTGCTGATGTAGCTGCAGCTCTGGTGGAATGAGACCTAATGCCCTTGGGCACAGGTTTGCCATGGTGTTAGTAGCAGAAACGAATGCAGTGGCTTATCCACTTTGAAATAGTCTGCTTTGAAATAGCCTTTCCCTCTGATCCTGCTGCATATGTCACTAGTAATTGCTCAGTTTTTCTTACAGCTTTAGTCCTGCTCAAGTAGAATCTTAGTTGTCTGTGTACATCCAAGGAATGCCGAATTCTATCCCCCTTGTTCTGCGGATTTGGCTAAAAGTTTGGCAGATGAATAGTTTGGTTAAGAGCCACACTGGAAACCACCTTATGCATAAATGAAGGATTGGTCCTCAGAGACACCCTGTCTGGGTAAAATATGATAAAAGGTTCCACAGCCATGAGGGCCTGTGGCTCTGAGACTCTCTTTGCTGAAGTAATTGCTAGGAGCAAAGCGGTTTTCCATGATAAGAACTTTATATCCGCAGTAGCAGCTGGTTCAAATGGGGGCAGGGTGAGATTTTCCAACACATTCTTGAGGTCCAATGCAGGTATTGGTGATCTACTGGGAGGCCTTAAATTTTCTAACTTTCAAGGAGGCTTTGAGCTTAGCATAAGGCTTGGCAGAGGCAGTTGTCGGTTTGAAAACACCCTCTGAGACTGAAGGTCTACTCAAAGTTTCCGGATCCCCGTTGGGGCTGGTGTCTGAGGAGTGAGGTGGAACCGGATCCTGAGGCCCAACGGTTTCGGTTTGGGATGCCGTCAGAAATTCTGAATCAGCGGTAGTCAGGGGCTGTGATGGCACCTCGCTGAAAACCGGAGAACCGGCATCAGGCCTTGCTGAGGCCTCGGTATCTGGTCTTGGCCTTGGCTGCCGGTCCTTATCTTTGCGTTTTTTAATCATTGCTGATGACGGTTGCTCCGACGGCATGCTATAATTAAATTTTCTGCCAAAATAATGCTGGGCGAATTCTGCCCGACACTTTATTGTACGTTTGTTGAACCTAGCACAGAACCGACAACCAGAGTCGCCGTGGTCTGGGCCTAGGCAAGGAATACAATAAGAATGAAAATCCTTATGAGGTATTTGCTTCCCACAAGAAATACAATTATTAACTTTGTCTGACATCAGTCAGAGGCAAGAAAAGTTTCCCCAACAGGGTACTTAGCTTTAGAGAAGACTTAAGGCTGAAACTCTATTCGAAAATTTCAGGAGCTGGCCGACCGGCACTTGAGAACTGCTTCTGCTTCGGGCACCGCGCGGCAAGAAAGACTGAAGAAAATGGCGTCGGATGTCTCTTTTATACCCCTGTCGCACTGACGTCAGGGAAAAGGTGACGACAACCGACGCCGGACCAAGACTTTGGGATTCGGCCGACTGCGGGACCGCCTGACGACAGGATAACCCAAGTGTGATGACTGCAGCAGTATAGCACGATGAACATCTACATGATCAGCCATGCTGCCAGGTTCAGTGTTTGGAGTTGATTGTGCAGAATCTGATTGTTTTGCTGGGACAGTAGTTGAAGTCTTTGAGGTAAGGTCCACGCTGGGTATTGAGACAAGTTCCTTAGGATTGGGTACCAGTATTGGCAGGGCCAGTCCGGAGCAATTAGCATCATCTTTGGATTCTCTGGTCTGACTTTTAGTAGGACCCTGGGAAGAAGGGGCAGAAGAGGAAAGGCGTAAACTGATAGGTTTTTCCAACTGAAGGATAGGGCGTCCACTTTCCATGCTTGTCTGTTATAAGTCTTTGTGCAGAATCATTTCAAATGATAATAGATCTAGGTCCAGGCTCACCCACTTTTTTATCATGCTGAAGACTTGTGGATCTAGTTTCCACTCTTGAGGGTCCATAAGGTTTCTGACCCACGGTAGTGGTGCTGCGGTAGCGTTGTCGCCTCACAGCAAGACGTTGTCCCGTTCGATTCTCAGCTAGAGCGTCTTCTGTGTGGAGGCATGCATGAATGGGCGTGCCTTCATTGAAGGTTGTGCGTCAGGGCTGGTAACTCCGCATGTAAAAATCCACTACCAAACATTAGTGGACCGGAGTTCCGCTGTGGCGACCCCTAACTGGGATAAGCTGAAAGACACAACAGGGGTCCATAAGGTTTCTGCTTAAATCGTCTACCAGTGTATTTTGTTTTCCTGGCAGGAATTGAGCTTGAAAATGTACTTGGTAAGTCAAAGCTGTGTCCCACAGTGCCATGGCTGAAATGCAAAGGGGGTATGAGTGCGTGTCCCCCTGCTTGTTTATGTACCACATAACAGTGGTGTTGTCCATCTTTATAAGTAGTTGTCCTGGATGAAGTAAGTCCTTGAAGGCTATTAGGGCATTTTGAACAGCTAGCATCTCTTTTTGGTTGATATGCAGATGCATTTGTTTTGGGGTCCATATGCCCTGAATGCATTTCCTGCCAGGTGGGCCCCCCATGCATAAACTGATGCGTCTGTTAAGGTTTGGCTGGCAGGGGGCAGAGGGAAGTACCGTCCCATGTTTTGGTGACATGCCTTTGCCCACCATAGAAACTCCTGTTGTAGGCAGGGAATGAGAGGAATCATTGTTTCCAGACTGTGACAATGCTGACTCCATAAACATTTTAGGTACCATTGAAGTTTCCTCATATACAGTCTTGCATATGGAATCAGTAGGATGCAGGATGCCATGAAGCCCAAAGCCTGCAGAGTTTGTCTTGCAGATAACTGGGTTTTTGTTGCCATCAGTTTGAAGTAAGTAGTCAGTTGCCTTTGCCTGGTGTGAGGAAAGCCATCTGGGCAGTTGTATTCAAGCTTGCGCCCAGGAATGTTATCTTTTGAGAGGGTACCAGTTGTGATTTCTTTTAGTTTATTGTGTACCCTAGGCATGTTAGAAGCCTTTTCACAAACGTCAGGTGTTGAAGAAGAATGTCCTTGTTCTCTGCTTGAATAAGGCAGTCGTCCAAGTAAGAATATATTTGTATACATCTTTGTCTGCAAAAAGCAATTACTGGTGCCAGGCACTTTGTAAAGACACTGGGCGCAGTACAAAAGCCAAAGGGCAGTGCAGAGAATTGGTAATGCATTGTGCCAGCCTTGAAATGTACAGTTTTGTACCTACCATAAATGTAGATGTTCGAGTACTAATACAGCTGCAGTCATAACAGATGGGTTTTCCTGCCGTCAGGCGAGTCCTCGGTCGGCCGAATTCCAAAGTCTAGGTCCGGCGTCGGATGTCGTCGCTTCTTCCCTGACGTCAGTGCGACAGGAGTATAAAAGAACCAGCCGACGCCATTTGCTTCAGTTTTTCTTGCCCCAGATGTCAGGTGCCCCCAGAAGGAAGGCAATACATAAAATTATGTAATAATGCAATGCGATATAATCAAAAAACAGTAGTTGCAAGCAAATACACCAAAAAGAACACCCCAATCAGGTTGTATGAGGAGGTGTTAGCCATTAGGCCTGTCCCAAGAGGGGAAGGAGGGAGGGAAACCTGGAGTGCAGCTGTATTAGCACTCGAACATCTACATTTATGGTAGGTACAAAACTGTACTATGTTCATCGTGCATACAGCTGCAGTCATAACAGATGGGTAGAATCCCAAAGCTAAGAAAGGGGTGGTAGGCACTAGGTGGAACTAGGAGGAGCCAGGATGCCCTGCAAGACTGCAGTGGCAAAGCCTGCTCTAGTTTTGGAGTATAATGGTAGGTGGTAGTGCTTGGAGAAGGTATGTACAGAACGCCAGGTGGCAGCTTCCAAAATATCTTTGGTAGGAACCCCCCTGAGGAAAGCTGCAGAGGTAGCTGTGGCCCTTGTGGAGTGAGATCTGATGCCTGCAGGTACAGTTTTACCATGAAAAGAGTAACAAAAGCGTATGCAGTGGGCTATCCATTTTGAGATTGTTTGGAAATAGGCTTCCCTTGAGCTCTTGTAGCATAGGACACAAAGAGTTGCTCTGATTTTCTGAAAGGCTTTGTTCTGTCCAAATAATAACGTAGCTGTCTGTGAATGTCCAAGGAATGCAGCAGTCTCTCCCCTTTGCCCTTTGTTTTGAGGATTAGGGTAAAAGGTAGGTAAGTGGATAGTCTGATTCAAGGCTACCCTGGATACTACCTTTGGCATAAAGGAAGGATTGGTTCGTAAGGAAACTCTGTCCTGATGGAAAATGATGAAAGGCTGCACAGCCATGAGGGCTTGTAGTTTTGAAACCCTGCGAGCTGAGGTGATAGCCAGCAGAAAGGCTGTTTTCCAGGACAAATACTGCAGTTCTGTTGAAGCAGCTGGCTCAAAAGGAGGCAAGGTCAGTTTTTCTAGAATGAAATTGAGGTCCCAAGCAGGTACTGGTTGTTTCCTTGGGGGTTTTATATTCTTAGCCCCTCTGAGGAACTGTCTTAAGAGGGGGTGAGAGAATAAAGGAGGATCAGTGTTGTATTCTGCAGAAATGGCTGAGGCATGGATTTTGATGGAGGAGAATGAAAGTCCACTGCTTGGCATCTCAGCTAGGTACTGTAATATTTGAGGTAAATTCAGTATTCCGAGATTCTGGCCCTTTTTCTCATTCCAGGCACAAAACCGTTTCCATTTTGCGGAGTAGGCTTTTCTAGTAGAAGGTCTTCTGGCCTCCAAAATGACATCCTGGACCTCCTTGGAGAGTAGGGTCTGTTGTGATTTTAAGGAATCTTCCATGCGGCTAGACTGAGTGTTTTCAGCTGACTGTGAAGAGTTTTGAAGTTGTGCTGAGTCAGTAGAAGAGGCATTAGAGGCAGGATCCATGGTGGGGAATACGTCAGGCTCCTCAGTAGTGGGTACCAGTGTTGTCTTGGCCAGTCTGGAGCAATGAGAATCATCTTTGGTCTGTCTGCTCTGGTTTTTAATAGAACTTTGGGCAGCAGAGGAAGAGGTGGAAAGGCAGAAACGGTCATTGTTGTCCAACTGAAAGAAAGTGCGTCCACATTCCAGGCCTGTGGATGAAAGGTCCTTGAGCAGAATTTTGCCAATTGGTGATTTCTGTGGGAGGCAAAGAGATCTATGTCTGGCCTTCCCCCATGCTTGAATTATCTTTGTAAAAACTTGAGGATGCAACTTCCATTCGTGTGGATATGTCATTTTTCTGCTTAGGTTGTCTGCCAGTGTGTTTTCCTTGCCTGGCAGGTACTGTGCTTGAAGTTCGATTTGCAATTCCAGAGCCATGTTCCAAAGAGACATGGCTAGCCTGCATAGGGGTATGAATGGGTTCCTCCCTGTTTGTTTATGTACCCCATTACTGTGGTGTTGTCTGTCCTTATCAATAGCTGGCCTGGATGCAGTAGGTCCTTGAAAGCTATAATAGCATTTATTACTGCTAGCATTTCCTTTTGATTGATGTGTAGGTGCTTTTCTTTTTGGGACCATTTGCCCTGAATGCACCAATCTGTCATGTGTGCCCCCCAGGCGTAGTCCGAGGCGTCTGCTGTAATGACTTAATTTGCTTGAGGCTTGCAGAATGGGAGTCCTGCGTTTCTTTGGCATGCTTGAGCCCACCACAGAAATTCCTTTTGAAGACATGGAATCAGTGGTATTATTGTTTCCAAACTGTGGCTGTGCTGAGACCATAGGTTTTTTAGGTACCATTGAAGTTACCTCATATGCAGCTTTGCACATGGGATTAGTAGGATGCAAGATGCCAAGAATCCCAGAGTCTGCAGGATTTTCCTTGCAGTGAGCCTGGTGAAAGTTGCCAGTTTTCTGAAGTATTGAGTTAGTTGCCCTTGTTTCTCTGGCATGAGGTAGGCCATCTGGGTGTTGGTATTCAAGCTGGCACCCAGGAAAATTATTGTTTGAGAGGGCATTAGCCTTGATTTCTTTTTGTTGACTGTGTATCCCAGAGAATTCAACAACATTATTACAAACGCCAGATGTTTCAGAAGTACGTGCCTGCTGTCCACTTGGATCAGGCAGTCGTCCAAACATGGGTATATTTGTATCCCTTGAAGTCTGCAGTAGGCAATTACTGATGCCAGGCATTTTGTGAACACTCTGGGCGCAGTAGATAAGCCAAAGGGCAATGCAGAGAATTGATAATGGGTTGAACCTGAGAGAAATCTGAGGTATCTTCTGCAATCTTGTCTGATTGGGACATGCAGGTATGCCTCCTTGAGGTCCAATGTTACCAGCCAAGACTCCTTGCCCAACATGGGAAGAAGCTGCTGTAATGTGAGCATCTTGAATTTTGGCACGACTAAAAATGTGTTTAGGATGGATAGGTTCAAAACAGGACTCCAATCTTTGCCCTTCCTTGGTACCAGGAATAGTCTGGAATAAAAACATTGACCCTGTTCTTGTGCAGGTACCTCCTGAATAGCTTTCATATCCATGAGATCTGAAATTTGTTTTTGTGCCTCTGCCCTTTGATTGTGTGGCAGGTTTGGCACGCCTCTCATTTTTGGAAGGGTGTGAAAGTGGAATCTGTAGCCTCTGTCTATAATGTCCAGGATCCATTTGTCTGTTGTGACAATATGCCAATTTTTCGAAAATAATGCCAGTTTTCCGCCTAAAGGTGCTGCCATTTGAGCCTTGCTTGGCATGCAAGTCACTGGCTCGGCTTTCTGAATGGCTGTGAACTATCCTCACCACCTCTGAGTAGGTGCTTGCCACTGTCTGCCTCTAAATGATCCTTGACATTGCCCCTCTACACCTCGGACGCCTGTATTTACCTCTTTGGGGTCTGTCCGTGGCTGGAAAGGACCAATTTTTTGAAGGCCAATTTCTACTGAACCGTGGAGGTTGTACCTGTAAGAAATCTTTCACTGTTTGCATTGATTTTGCCTTTCCCTCCATTTTCTTTAATACCTCCTCAGCTTTAACACCAAACAATACATCTTTTTGCAGAGGTGCATCTAGTAATTTAGCTTTGACATAGGTTCATAGGTTTATACTAGGCTATCTGCCCTAAGGCATTTATAAGCCTAGCCCAGAGTTTTGTGGCTTACGCCACCCCTTATGTTAAAAAATACTGTGCCCATTAGTTTGTTGTGCCTCTGTCCAGCAGTGACACAGAGATGATTCCCGGGGTAAACCTACGATCTCCCATCCACCGGTCAAGATTTCTCTTGAACAGAGCCAGCGAGGTGTTCTGCCTCACATGGACCGGGATTTTATTCCACAACACAGGGAGTCTCTGGGTGACAAATTTATCCCTCCAGCATGTCCTATTTATATCCGTGCTAAGGTTTAAGTCGCTTGCTCTAGTGGATCTGGTGGATTTGGATTTTTTGAGGTGGAGCATGTCCATTAATTCCGGGTTGGACATGGCCTTGTATGTCAGGCACAGGTCACCTCTGAGCAGACGGTATGCGACTGAACAGAGCTGGAATTTCTTCAGTATGGCAGCATATGACAAATTTTGGAGTCCCTTTATCCTTTTGGTGAGGAACTTTTGGGGTCTCTCCAATTGCTGCAGGTGTCGGGTGAGATACATCCCGAATGGGAGCATTGTACTGGATCATTGGTCTGATAAGTGAAGAGTACAGGGGAACAATGACCTCACTTGATCTGGACGTGAATCCCTTCATGATTAGGTGGGCAACGTAGAAGGTTTTTCTAACAACTTTAGCAATGTGAGTGTCAAAAGAAAGGCCACTGTCAACCTGGGTCCCCAGGGTCCCTGATAACCTCTTCTGTGCATAGTGGATTGCCACCTATATGGTAGCTTGGGGTTATCTTGTTTTTCCCGAAGGGTATGACTATACATTTTTTGGCATTTAACTTCAGGCCATGGCTCTGGCACCAGCTATCAGTTTCCGTGAGACCCCTCTGAAGGATATCTGTGTCCGATGTACTTTCCAATATGGCTCCCAGTTTGCAGTCATCTGCAAACTTTGTCAGCCATAGTCCTCCTATGTTTGCCTGTACTTCTGAGAAGTAGATGCCGAACAACAGGGGGCCAAGGACTGAGCCCTGTGGGACACCACTTGTGACCGGCTTGGAGTCTGACATGGCGCCAGCTACTCTAACGTTGTGGGTTCTGTCCTTTAGCCAGTATGCAACCCATCTTGTGACATATGGGTTTACATTTAAGCTGGTAAGTTTCTCTATAATACCAGAGTGGAGTATTGTGTCGAAAGCTTTTGCAAGGTCAAGGTAGGCTGTATGGACTGCCTTTCCCTCATCAATGGCCTTGGAGACTGTTTCGAAGAAGTCGACCAAGTTCAAAAGGCATGATCTGCCCTTGACAAAGCCAAACTGGGTCGGGTCCAATGTCTGCAAGTCCCCTATGTCTTTGTTTATGAGTTCCATTATGATCCTCTCCATAGCTTTGCAGACCAGGCTTGTTAAGCTTATGGGGCGGTAATTACCAGGGTCCGTAGAGGTGCCGCCTTTGTGGAGTGGGACCACAGTTGCCGTACACCACTCCTTGGGCACGTATCCTGTGGTAAGGCTAAGATTAAACAGCTGCCTTATGTGCGGGTTTAGTTCCTCATTGAGTTCGTGTAGCACACAGCTGGGGACACCATCCGGTCCCATTGATGCTGTGTTTTTAGCTTTAGAGAGAGCAGCTTTCACCTGCGCATTGGAGATGTCTGGGAGGCTGCACTCCGCTGGGATAGTTATCTCTCCTTTGGGGAGGAGGGTGAAGTTTGCACTGAACCTGTCTGCCAGCATGTTGGCAATGTCTGTGGGTTCAGTGATTTTTGTATCATTTTGGACTAATTCTGAGCATATCTGGGAGTTTCCACCCAGGTTTCTAACATAGCTGAAGAAGGCCTTATGATTGTCTTTTGAATCTATGGCAATTTTTCTCTCAAAGTTTGCCTTGGATGATTTTATGAGTGCTCGTATTTTTTTACTAATAATGATCAAAGGTGTCTTCTCTTTTATGGATTTTGCTCTATCATGCAACAGCTTTCTCCTCTTATTGTAAAGTATGTTTATGGCTGGGGTCCACCAGACTGGACGTTTGCCCTTGGTGGAAAGAGTCTTGGTTTTATTAGGGATTGCCTGATCCATGCAGTCCTGGAGGTGTTCGTAGAAGGCATTTGTAAGGGCTTCCGCAGCTTGGGTTGTGGTTTCCACTGGCTCGGGGGCCTTGAAGGATACCAGACCAGTCTTGAGTAGTGTGAAGTTTGCTTTAGAGAAGTTCTTCACTGTGGCCTTTTTTGTTTGGGGTGGGGGCGGGATGTGGATATCCAGTGAGATTAGTTTATGATCTCATCTCACCAATGAGGGATATACTTCCGGTGTGGAGCATTTTGTCCCCATGTTTGTGATGATGAGATCTAGTATATTTTCTCCTCTTGTGGGAACGGTGACTAATTGTTCCATGGCATTTGAATTTATGAACTCCGGGAAGCTTTGGGCTAGAAAGTTTGGGCATGAGTAATGTTCCCAGTCTATATTCGGGTAGTTGAAGTCACCCAATATAATGGTGTTTAGAGATACATTTATACCCTCCAGTGTCTTCAGGAACGCTGTGTGGGGTTCCTGAGTTTGAGAGGGTGGCCTGTAGCATGCTACAAATTGTAGAGCAGTTTTGCCTATGGTTAATTGCACCTGGATGGTTTCCGATGCTTCATGCGTTGCCACCAACCTGGAGGTGTGGGTATCCTTGATGAATAAGGATACACCCCCTCCTTTTGTGGTGTGATCCGGGTTTTGGGGCCGGAACGCATGATATGAGGTAAAACCTGATAGTGCCGGGGTGCTCTCAGGAACCTTGAACCAGGTTTCAGTCACAGCACAGACATCGATGTTCTCCATACTGAGAAGGGCCTCGAGTGCGTGCATTTTGAGATTTAGACTTCTGGCATTGAGCAGCATTACCCTTAGTTTCTTCCCATTTTTGTTTTCTAGGGTGGTAGGTTTAGAATTCGAGCCTTGCCTAAAAAAGGCACTATGGGGGTGGCAAGAGCCTTACCCAATATCTGGAATCCCAGGGGTGACAGGTGCAAGCCGTCCCTTGCGAAGCAGCGTGGCTCGTCAAGCATGTCATCCCAGGCAGACAGACACTGGATCCCCTTTGAATGACACCAGAAATTAAGCCAATTGTTAAAGCTGATCATCTTGTCTCTATGTTGTGGCATCATTCTTGGTGAAGGAAGGATACTGCTCAGGGTCAGGGTCATACCTGCCTGGGCTACATAATCAGAGAGCTCCTCTATGTCTCTTTTCATGTAGTCCAGGGAGGTGCGTCTCAGGTCGTTCACACCAGCATGGACAATGACTGTGTCATATTTGTACTTGCTGTGGAGTGACCAGTGCTTGTGTTATGTGGCGGATTCTAGCCTGATAGGCAGCTTACTGTGACCCTCTCCTTGTTCAGCCTGGTGAGTGGGACGTCAGTGTGTCTGACTATGGAGTCACCTATAACAAGTATGTTTGGTGTTGTATTTGGCCTTAAGGGCTGTGACTGCTTTGCACACTGATTTTGTGGTTTATGTGTTGCCTGTGGTGTGTCATGAGGTGGCAGTTGCTTGGGTGTCTGCTTTGGAGGCCTCTGCTGTTTAGGTAAATTTTTGCTCAGAGCCTCCGAGTATGTCTTTGTGTGTTTATGTGTTTGATTCATTGTTGTGATAGCTTTATGTGAGATTGGTTTTGTGGTGTGTGTAGTTGCCATGATCTGGTAAGGTTTGTTCTCTGAGCCAAGCATGTCTACGTATGACTGATCCTGAAACAGCAGCTCTACATGAGGCCTCTAAAGCATCAAAACCACATTGCAAGGTATGTTTACCCACATGCTCTGCACTATGTAACAAATCCTGCAACTCCTTCAAGTCTGGATGTTCAGGTTGTGACATTTTGCTTTTCAACTGTGATAACAGAAACTGTTGGTACTTTAACATATGAACTGACAGTTTAATGCCCTCATGGTTAAGGTGGCCGAGGTGTATACCTTTTTCCCCCACCTTTCTAAAGCTCTGGAATCTCTCTCTGAAGGTAATGGATTTTTAGCAGTGGAGGCCTTAATTCCCTTGGGACCCTGTGAAAAAGTTTCTGGGTCAGCCGCATGGCCTTTGTATAGGAATTGGTGTGAATCAGGAACCCGGTAATATCTGTCAGGCTTGACTGGAGCTGGAGGTAAAGAATCTGGGTTAAGGCAGGCCTCCGAATACACATCATCTAGCATGTCTAAGACAGGAGGTATAGCCAGAGGCCTGTGCTGAGGGAGCAAGAGGAAATCCCTAAGCCTTTTCTTGGAGTCTGAGTACTCTTGGCCTTCCCAGTGGAAGTGTTCCCTCAAGGTATGTAAGGTTTCCCCAAAAGAGTAATCCTCGGGAGGGGGGGGGTCATCAGAATCTTCAAAAGGGGACTATGAATGTTCCTGGTCTTCAGAATGTTCTGAAATAATGGAGGCCTGGTCCGAGGAAGGGGATTCTTCCTCCACTCTGGGCCTTTTGTCCAGGGGGGGTTGAGAACCCCTGATAAGAGTAATCAAATCCTCAGCCATTTTGAGCATCTGCTTTTTAGGCATGGGGCCTTGAGAGGGGCCCTGTGGAGCTTGTCTTTTAGTATGCATGGCTGCTTTAGACTTAGTGAAAGCCTTGATGGAAAAAGAAGAGGAAGGCTTGAAGACACCTTGAGAGGTGGCAGGCCTGTCTAAACTCTGAGTTTCACCGCCAAGAGTGGCTTCGGTATCTGTAGTCGGGGTGTGGGCCGAAGAGCCTGCGACCGCAGGCACAGAAGACACCGCCAATGAAGTGTCATCGGTAGTCAGGGGCTGCATAGGCGCCTCACTGAGGACCGGACCACCTGAAGTCGGCTTTGGCGTGGTGTCAGTAGAAGTCGCGGACCTCATATGTCGGTCCTTATCTTTGCGTCTTTTACTCAAAACTGGAGTCGGAGTATCCGACGACATAATGTAATTAAACTTTTTGCCAAAATAGTGTTGGGCGAACTCCGCCCGACACTTAATAGTGCGTCTCTTGAATGTAGCACAAAAACGAAAGGCCGAGACATCGTGGTCTGCGCCTAAGCAAGGAATGCAGAGGGAATGAAAATCCTTATGCGGTACTTGCTTCCCACATGAAATGCAATTATTAACTTTGTCTGACATCGGTCTGAGGCAAGAAAAGTTTCCCCAACGGGGTACTTAGGTTTCAAGAAGACTTCGGTTGAAAAATATTTGTAATCTCAGGAGCTGGCCGACCGGCACTTGCGAACTGCTTCTGCTTCGTGCACCGCGTGGCAAGAAAGACTGAAGAAAATGGCGTTGGCTGGTTCTTTTATACCCCTGTCACACTGACGTCAGGGAAGAAGCGACGACATCCGACGCCGGACCTAGACTTTGGAATTCGGCTGACCGAGGACCCGCCTGACGGCAGGAAAACCCATCTGTTATGACTGCAGCTGTATGCACGATGAACATCGGAGGTATCTTCTGCACAATTCCCTTATTGGGACATGCAGGTATGCCTCTTTTAGGTCTAATGTCACCAGCCATGCATTCTTGCCCAGCATGGGCAGAAGCTGCTGCAAAGTCAGCATTTTGAATTTTGGAATGTCCAGGTATGTGTTCAAAATTGATAAATCCAGTATTGGCCGCCAGTCCTTGTCCTTTCTGGGTACCAAGAACAGTCGAGTAAAAACCTTGTCTTTTTTCCTGTTCTGGTACTGGCTGAATGGCCCCCATATCCATGAAGGACGTAACCTGTTTCTGTGCCTCTGCCCATTGATTTTATGGCAGGTCCGGCCAACCGTTTGCCATTGGCAGAGTATGGAATTGGAATCTGTATCCTTGTGATACAACGTTTAGCACCCACTTGTCCTGGGTTATTAACTGCCAATTTTGAGCAAAAAGTGCTAATTTTCCCCCTAAGGTTGCTGCCAAAAGTTAAGTGCTTGGTAAAGGCAGAGGGAAGTCATTGGGACTGTTTTCTGTAGGGCTGCACTTAGCACCCAATTGCTGTGACCTGTAAGAATCTTGGGCCTGGTATCTGGAACCCTTAGAGAGTTTGGATTTGCCCCTTTGAGCTCTGTCGGACACAGGAAAGGACCAATTTTTTGTAGGCCAGTGTCTACTAAATCTTGGTAGTTGCACTTGTAAGAAGTCCTATACAGTTTGCATAGACTTAGCTTTGTCTTTCATTTTCTTTAAAACCTCTTCTGCCTTAATACCAAACAGAGTTTCATGCTGTAAAGGTGCATCCAGTAATTTAGCTTTAACATGATCAGGCAAATTTTGCTCTTTTATCCAGGCATGCCTCCTAATCACAGATCCAGTAACTGTGGCCTTGCAGGAGGCCTCTAAGGAATGAAAACCACATTGCAAAGTATGCTTTCCAACTTGTTCAGCTGCATGCAATAATACCTGCAATTCTTTATTTTCTGCACATTCAGAAATCAACATCATTTTCTGTTTCAGCAATCCCAAAACATGTTGATGATACTTGAGCATATGAAACTGGCAGTTTAAGGCCCTAATTGCCAAGGTTGCAGATGTATAAACCTTCTTTCCCCATCTATCCAGTGCCGTTGAATCTCTGTCATAGGGGGTAGGATTTTTTGCTGTTGAGGCCTTAAAGTACAGTTTTGTACCTACCATAAATGTAGATGTTCGAGTGCTAATACAGCTGCAGTCCTTACATATGGGTTCTCCTGCCGTCAGGCGGGTCCTCGGTCGGCCGAATTCCAAAGTCTTGGTCCGGCGTCGGTTGTTGTCGCCTTCTTCCCTGACGTCAGTGCGACAGGGGTATACAAGACACGGCCGACGCCATTTTCTTCAGTCTTTCTTGCCTCAGATGTCAGGTGCCCCCAGAAGGAAGGCAATACATAATTTATACATCTATGTATAGTCATGCAATGCAATATAATCAAAATTCAGTAGTTGCAAGCAAATACACCATAGAAGGATAACCCAAACAGGTTGTTTGTGGAGGAGTTAGCCACTAGGCCTGTACCAAGAGGGGAAGGAGGGAGGGAAACCTGGACTGCAGCTGTATTAGCACTCAAACATCTACATTTATGTTAGGTACAAAACTGTACTACGTTCATCGTGCATACAGCTGCAGTCCTTACATATGGGTAGAATCCCAAAGCTACGCACAGGGTGGTAAGCACTTGGTAGGCACTAGGTGGAATTAGGAGGAGCCAGAATGCCCTGCAATACAGCAGTGGCAAAGCCTGCTCTTGTTTTGGAGTATAAAGGTAGGTGGTAGTGTTTAGTGAAGGTATGCACCGAACTCCAAGTGGCTGCCTCCAAAATATCTTTGGTAGGAACTCCTCTGAGGAAGGCTGTAGAGGTAGCTGTGGCCCTTGTGGAGTGGGATCGGATGCCCGTAGGCACAGATTTACCATGAAAGGAGTAAAAAAACATATGCAGTGGCCTATCCATTTTGAAATTGTCCGTTTGGAAATTGGCTTCCCTTGAGCTTCTACAGCATAGGACACAAGGAGTTGCTCTGATTTCCTGAACGGCTTTGTTCTGTCCAAATAGTAACGCAGCTGTCTATGGATGTCTAAGGAATGAAGCAGCCTTTCCCCTTTGTTTTGAGGATTGGGGTAAAAGGTAGGTAAGTGTATGGCCTGATTTAAAGCTACCCTGGATACTACCTTAGGCATAAATGACGGGTTGGTTCGTAGGGAAACCCTGTCCTGATGGAAGATGAGAAAGGGCTGCACAGCCATGAGGGCTTGTAATTCCGAGACCCTACGAGCTGAGGTAATAGCCAGAAGGAAAGCTGTTTTCCAGGACAAATATTGCAAATCTGTTGAGGCAGCTGGTTCAAAGGGAGGCAAAGTTAATTTTTCCAGTATGTAATTAAGATCCCAGGCTGGGATTGGTTGTTTCCTTGGAGGTCTTATATTCTTAGCCCCTCGGAGGAACTGTCTTAAGAGTGGGTGAGAGAATAAGGGTGGATCAGTGTTGTATTCTGCAGAAATGGCTGAGGCATGGATTTTAATGGAGGAGAATGACAGTCCACTGTTCAGCAGCTCAGTTAGATACTGTAATATCTGAGGCAAATTCAGTTTTCTAGGATCCTGATCCTTTTTCTCATTCCAAGCGCAAAACCGTTTCCATTTCGCGGAGTAAGTTTTTCTAGTAGATGGCCTTCTGGCTTCCAAAATGACATCCTGTACCTCCTTGGAGAGAAGGGTCTGTTGTGGTGCTAAGGAATTTTCCATGCAGCCAAATTGAGTGTTTCCAGATGACTGTGAAGAGTTTTGTAGCTGTGCTGAGTCAGGAGGAGAGGCTTTAGAGGTAGGGTCCAGGGAGGAGAATGTGTTAGGCTCCTCAGGAGTGGATACCAGTGTTGTCTTGGCCAGTCTGGAGCAATCAGTATCATCTTTGGTCTGTCTGCTCTTGTTTTCAAAAGCACCTTGGTCAGTAGAGGAAGAGGTGGAAAGGCGTAAACTGTCCGTGCTGCCCAACTGAAAGAAAGGGCGTCCACTCTCCAGGCCTTTGGATGAAATGTCCTTGAGCAGAACTTTGTCAATTGGTGATTTTTGTGGGAGGCAAAGAGATCTATGTCTGGCTTTCCCCAGGCTTGGATTATCTTTGTAAACACTTGAGGATGCAACTTCCATTCGTGAGGGTCTGTCATATTTCTGCTTAGATTGTCTGCCAGCGTGTTTTCCATACCTGGCACGTACTGTGCTTGAAGCTCGATTTGCCATTCCAGAGCCCTGTTCCAAAGTGACATGGCCAGCCTGCACAGGGGGTATGAATGTGTTCCTCCCTGTTTGTTTATGTACCGCATTACTGTGGTGTTGTCTGTTCTCATCAATAATTGCCCTGGATGCAGAAGGTACTTGAAAGCTGTAATTGCATTTATCACTGCTAGCATTTCCTTTCGACTGACGTGAAGGTGCTTTTCCTTTTGTGACCATTTGCCCTGAATGCACCTGTCTGTCATGTGTGTCCCCCAGGCGACGTCTGAGGCGTCTGTTGTGATGACTTGATTTGCTTGAGGCTTGCTGAATGGTAGGCCTGCATTTGTTTGGCATGCTTGAGACCACCATAGAAATTCCTTTTGTAAACATGGAATTAGTGGTATTATTGTTTCCAAACTGTGTTTGTGTTGAGACCATAGGTTTTTTAGGTACCATTGAAGTTTCCTCATATGCAACTTTGCACATGGGATTAGAAGAATGCAAGATGCCATGAATCCCAGAGCCTGCAGGATTTTCCTTGCAGTCAGCCTGGTACAATTTGCTAGTATCTTGAAGTACTGAGTTAGTTGCCCTTGTTTTTCTGGCGTAAGATAGGCCATCTGGGTGTTTGTGTCCAAGTTGGCACCCAGGAAAATTATTTTCTGAGATGGTGTTAGCTTGGATTTCTCTTTGTTGATAGTGTATCCCAGGGAATTCAATAACTGTGTTACATAAGCCAGATGCTCCAGAAGTATGTGCTTGCTGTCCGCTTGGATCAGGCAGTCGTCCAAATAAGGGTATATTTGTATCCCTTGAAGTCTGCAGTAGGCAATTACTGATGCCAGGCATTTCGTGAATACTCTGAGCGTGGTAAATAAGCCAAAAAGCAATGCAGAGAACTGATAGTGGATTGGACCTGCAAGAAATATGAGGTATCTTCTGCAGCTTTGTCTGATTGGGACATGCAGGTATGCCTCCTTGAGGTCCAATGTTACCAGCCAAAAACCCCTTGCCCAGCATGGGAAGAAGCTGCTGTAAGGTGAGCATCCTGAATTTTGGTACAAGTAGAAATGTGTTTAGGATGGATAAGTCCAAAATGGGTCTCCAATCGGTTCCCTTCCTTGGTACCAGGAATAGTCAGGAGTAAAAACATTGACCATGCTCGTGAGTAGGTACCTCTTGAATAGCTTTCATGTCCATGAGCTTTGAAATTTGTATCTGAGCCTCTGCCCTTTGATTGTGTGGCAGGTTCGGCATGCCTCTCATTTTTGGAAGAGTGTGGAAATGAAATCTGTAGCCTCTGTTTATAATGTCCAGGATCCATTTCTCTTTTGTGACAATATGCCAATTTTTTGAAAATAATGCCAGCTTTCCTCTCAAGGGTGCTGCCACTTGAGCCTTGTTTGGCATGCAAAGGGGAAAGTCATTGGGTTTGTTTTCTGTATTGCTGTGCATTGTCTTCGCCACCTCTTGATGCTGGAGGTTTCCATTGTCTGCCTCTATATGATCCTTGAGATTGTCCTCTGCCCCTTCCGCGTCTGTATCTACCTCTTTGGGGCTTGTCCGTGGCTGGAAAGGACCAGTTTTTTGTAGGCCAACTTCTACTAAAACGTGGTGGTTGTACCTGTAGAAAAGCCTTAACAGTTTGCATATATTTAGCTTTTTCTTCCATTTTCCTTAGAATTTCCTCAGCATTAGTACCAAATAATACATCCTTTTGTAAAGGAGCATCCAATAATTTAGCCTTGGCATGATCAAGCAGGGTTTGTTCCCTAAGCCAGGCATGTCTACGAATGACTGATCCTGTAACTGCAGCTCTACTTGAGGCCTCTAGAGCACCATAACCACATAGCAAGGTGCGCTTACCGACTTGTTCTGCACTATGCATCATATCCTGCAACTCCTTCAGATCTGGTTGTTCAGGTTGTGACATTTTATTCTTTAATTGTGATAACAGAAACTGTTGATATTTAAGCATATGGAACTGACAATTTAAGGCCCTCATGGCTAGAGTGGCCGAGGTATATACCTTTTTTCCCCACCTTTCTAAGGATCTAGACTCTCTTTCGGAAGGTAATGGATTCTTAGCAGTACAGGCCTTCATTCCCTTGGGACCCTGAGAAATGGTTTCTGGGTCAGCATTATGGCTTTTGTAAAGAAATTGGTGTGAATTAGGAACTCTGTAGTACCTATCAGGCTTGACTGGGGCTGGAGGCAGGGAATCTGGATTAAGGCAAGCCTCCGAATAAACATCATCAAGTATGTGCAAGACAGGAGGTATCGCCAGAGGCCTGTGCTGAGGTAGTAGAAGAAATTCCCTAAGCCTTTTGTTTGAATCAGAAAAATCCTGGCCTTCCCAGTGGAAGTGCTCCCTCAAGGTATGCAAGGTTTCCCCAAATGAGAAATCCTCTGGGGGGGGATACAGAAGGAATGGACTGTTCTGCATCAGAATCTTCTAAAGGGTAGTATGAATGCTCCTCTTCATCAGAATGTTCAGAAATAATGGAGCCCTGGTCAGGAGAGAGAGATTCTTCCTCCACTCTGGGTCTCTTGTCCGGTGGGGGTTGTGAACCCCTGATAAGAGTAATTAAATCCTCAGCCATTTTGAGCATCTGCTTATTAGGCATGGGGCCTGTAGATGGGCCCTGTGCAACAGGCCTCTGGGAGAGCATGGCTGATTTAGACTTAGTAAAGGCCTTGATGGAAAAGGAAGAAGAAGGTCTGAAGACACCATGGGTGGAAGTAGATCTGTCCACATTAAGAGGTTCAACACTCACAGTGGCTTCGGTAGCTGTAGTCAGGGTGTGGGCCGAGGAACCTGCGGTCTCGGGTACAGAGGACACCGCCAGAGAAGCACCGTCGGTAGTCAGGGGCTGCGTAAGCACCTCACTGAGAACCGGACCACGTGTAGCCGGTCTTGGCGTGGTGTCGGTGGAGACCGCGGGCCTCGTGTGTCGGTCTTTGTCCTTGCGTTTTTTGGGCAAACCGGTAGTCGGAGTCTCCGACGACATTTTATAGTTAAAAGTTTTACCAAAAAAGTCCTGGGTGAACTCCGCCCGACGCTTAATAGTGCGTTTACTAAAGGTAGCACCAAAGCGACAGCCCAAGACATCGTGGTCTGGGCCTAAACAAGGAATACAGAGGGAATAGAAATCCTTATGCGGTATTTGCTTCCCACAAGAAATACAATTGTTAACTTTGTCTGACATCGGTCTGAGGCAAGAAAAGTTTCCCCAATGGGGTACTTAGCTTTAAAAAGACTTCGGTTTCCAAATTTTCATAATTTCAGGAGCTGGCCGACCGGCACTTGCGAACTGCTTCTGCTTCGGGCACCGCGCGGCAAAAAAGACTGAAGAAAATGGTGTCGGCCGTGTCTTATATACCCCTGTCTCACTGACATCAGGGAAGAAGGCGACAACAACCGACACCGGACCTAGACTTTGGAATTCGGCCGACCGAGGACCCGCCTGACGGCAGGAGACCCCATATGTAAGGACTGCAGCTGTATGCACGATGAACATCTGGGTTAGTCCATCATTTTGAATGAAAGAGATGATGTGTCAGGTGCAGGACGGGCCAAACATCCTGCTTGGGTGGGAAGTAGGCACCCTCAAGACAAGTTTATCGGAACTGCCCTGCACAGCTCTTGGACCAAAAGAAAAAGCTTCACACATTAGGTGCTCGGACAAGATACTCCTAAACAATGTATACACACAAGTAGTGTGGGTACTATGGTAGAATCTTATGCCCACAGGCTGATCATTTCTTAAAGCCAGTGGCCTTGTCAGACAAGCTGGGGGAGAAAAGAAAAGTACAGTTGTGTACACTTAGCAGAAATGTAGATGTTCGAGTGTATTCACTGTTGCAGTCATTACATTTGGGTTATCTGCGTGCAGTAGCCCTCGGTCAGCCTGATTAACAGAGTCTTGGGTCCTGCATCAGTTGCTGTCCCTTCTTCTATGACGTCAGGTCGTCAGGGGTATAAAACATGAAGCAGATGCCATTACATCAGTTTTTCTTGCCACAGATGTCAGGTGCTCCCCTAATGGGAAGCAATTAAATATAAAAGTACAAAGATATACCTCCAACAAAAAAGCAAATATACCAAAAAGGCTTTTAAGCATAGTAAAGAAAAGTAGAGATATAACCAAAAGAAGTTAGGGGAATGGAGGAAGGATAACCAGGACTGCAAACGTGAATACACTAGAACATCTACATTTATGGTAAGTGTACACAACTGTACTATGTTCTTCGTGTTTCACTGTTGCAGTCATTAAATTTGGTTAGATTCCCAAAGCTTTGGTTGGGAGGAGGAATTTAGATAGCAATAGGGCCACCTAAAAGGCCCTGCAAGACTTAAGTGGCAAAGCCAGCTCTGAATTTAGAGAAAATTGGCAAGTGATAATGCTTGGTGAAAGTATGTACAGAACTCCAGGTAGCAGCTTCTAGGATGTCCCTGGTAGGGACGCCTCTGAGAAAGGCTGTAGAGGTCGATGTAGCCCTGGTGGAGTGAGGTCTGATCCCCTGGGGGATAGGTTTTCCATGGTGCTTATAGCAGAAATTAATCCATTTAGAAATTGTTTGCTTTGAAATAGCCTTCCCCTCTGCCCCTGCAGCAAATGCCATCAGCAGTTGTTCAGATTTCCTTTGAGGTTTAGTCCTGTCCAAGTAGATTCTAAGTTGTCTGTGCACATCTAAGGAATGCAGTATCCATCCCCCTTTATTCTGTGGATTGGGAAAGAAGGTTGGCAAATGAATGGACTGATTAAGAGCCACACTGGGTACCACCTTGGGCATGAAGGATGGATTGGTTATGAGGGACACCCTGTCCGCATGAAAGAAGATGAAAGGTTTCACTGCAATAATTCAGATACCCTTCTAACTAAAGTGATTGCTAAAAGGAAAGCTGTTTTTCAATAAAGACATTTTAAGTCTGCAGTAGCAGCTGGCTCGAAAGGAGGTACAGTGAGTTTCTCCAAGACAAAGTTAAGGTCCAAGGCTGGGGTTGGAGCTCTCCTGGGTGGTCTCAAATTTTTGGCCCCTCTGAGAAACTGCTTCAGCAGTGGATGAGAGAAGAAGGGAGGTTCTGTGTTATAATGAGCTGAAATGGCTGAGGCGTGGATTTTAATGGAGAAAAAAGACAGGCCCTTGTGAAGCATCTCAGTTAAGTATTGTAAAATCTGAGGTAAATTGGGTGCTGCTGTGCTCAACCCTTGAGATTGGTTCCAGGCACAGAATCTTTTCCATTTTTCAGCATAAGATATTCTAGTACTAGGCCTCCTTGCCTATAAAATGATATCCATCACAGGTCTGCTGAAAGATGGTAAAGGAGAGATTAAGTAATTAGCCAGGCTGCAAGGATCAGTGTTAGAAGCTGAGGTTGCAGAATCTGGTTCTCCTGTCGAGATAGCCGTGAAGGAGTCTGAGGCAGGTGCCATGGAGATAACCGTGACACACTGCGCAGGAGGGGGTACCAGTGTAGGGGTGGCTAGTCTGAAGCAATCAAAGTCATCCTTGGTTTGTCCTGTTTGATTTTTTGTAATACTTTGGAAAGCAGAGGCAGAGGGGGGAAGGCATAGACTGACAGGTTTTTCGAGCTGAAGAGCAGAGCATCCACTTTCCAGGCTTGTTTGTGGGGAGACCTTGTGCAAAATCTGTCCAATTGGTAGTTCTGGGAGAGGCAAACGGGTCTATATCTGGGCTCCCCCATTTGCTTGTCAACATACTGAAAATCCTTGGTTCCAGTTTCCACTCGTATGGGTCTATGAGTTTTCTGCTTAGTCCATCTGACAGTGTATTTAATTTTCCTGGCAGGAATTGAGCTTGTAGGTGCACTTGGTAGCTCAAGGCTGTGTTCCACAATGCCATGGCTAGTATGCAGAGGGGGTAAGAATGGGTACCCCCCTGCTTGTTTATGTACCACATAACACTGGTGTTGTCCCTCTTTACCATTAGTTGCCCTGGAAGAATGTGGTCCTTGAAGGCTGTCAGAGCATTCTGTACAGCTAACATTTCTTTTAGACTGATATGCAGGTGCATTTGACTTGGGTTCCATTTGCCCTGAATGCACTTCCCTGCCAAGTGAGCCCTCCATGCATAGTCTGATGTGCCTGTTGTTACGGTTTGGGCAGCAGGGGGTGGTGTGAAAGGAAGTCCCTTGTTTTGGTGGAAGGCCTCTTCTCACCAAAGGAACTATAGGCGTAGGCAAGGTATGATAGGAAAAAAGTTGTGTACCTACCATAACGTTCCATGTTAGTTGTCTTCATCTTGCATCCTTTCTTGCTGGTTGGGATCGGATCGGCCATCTTCAATAGCTTGAGAGCTGTTTACTGGCTCGAGGCTACCCCTTATCCCATGATACCTAGCGCTAGCTACCCAGATCTCGTTTGACATAGCTAACCCAGACATAGCTATAGGAAGAAACCCCTCCAAACAAATGGCTAAACATACCTGTCCTACTGTCTAAGTCAGTAAAGGAAACAAACCAGCAAACACTCAGCCAGTGAAAATTTGAACTCCTCTAGGTTCAACAGGATAGGGGGATGGAGGGGGGACGCAAGAAAGAAGACGAGATGAAGACAACTAACATGGAACGTTATGGTAGGTACATAACTTCTTTATGTTAAGTTGTCAATCTCGCCTTCATTCTTGCTAGTTGGGACAGCGTCCCTAGCACCTACAATCCTGGGTGGCTCATTGGAACAAACTGTACAGAACAGTGGAACCAAAGCTAGTTCTACTTCTGGAGACCACATCCAACTTGTAATGAGAAATAAAGGTATGAGGATTTGCCCACGTAGCGGCGGCACAGATAGAGTCCATGGGCAACCTAGACTGGAATTCTACAGACGTGGCTAAAGCCCTGGTAGAATGACCTTTCGGTTTGATTGGCAAGTCTTTGTTCCTTAGTTGGTAGATAAAGGTAATGATATGAGACAACCACCTGGATAAGGTCACTTTGGAAACTGGGAGACCCTGTTTGCCCCGAGCATAGGAAAGGAACAGTTGGTCAGACTTCCTTAAATCCTTCGTCCTATGCAGATAGAAACGCAACTGTCTATGAACATCCAATTGATGTAACATGCATTCTGCCTTGTTGGTGTGGTTAGGGAAAAACACAGGTAGGTCTACAGACTGACTTTTTCTGAGCAGACCTTTGGAGAAAAGAAGGATTAGTCCTCAGAGCAACCCTGTCCTTATGAAATACTAAGTATGGAGGACGGACGGACAGTGCCTGAAGTTCAGAGACACGTCTGGCTGACGTAATAGCTACCAGAGAGTCTTCCAAGACAGAAACTTAATGGAGCAGGAAGCTGCTGGTTCAAAAAGTACAGTTTTGTACCTACCATAAATGTAGATGTTCGAGTGCTAATACAGCTGCAGTCATAACAGATGAGTTCTCCTGCCGTCAGGCAGGTCCTCGGTCGGCCGAATTCCAAAGTCTAGGTAAGGCGTCTGTTATCGTCGGTTCTTCCCTGACGTCAGTGCGACAGGTGTATATAGGAACCAGCCGACGCCATTTTCTTCAGTTTTTCTTGCCCCAGATGTCAGGTGCCCCAGAAGGAAGGCAATACATAAATTTGTGTAATAAAGCAGTGCAATATAATCAAAATACAGTAGTTGCAAGCAAATACACCATAAATGAATACCCCAATCAGGTTGTATGAGGATGTGTTAGCCTATAGGCCTGTCCCAAGAGGGGAAGGAGGAAGGAAAACCTGGACTGCAGCTGTATTAGCACTCTAACATCTACATTTATGGTAGGTACAAAACTGTACTATGTTCATCATGCATACAGCTGCAGTCATAACAGATGGGTAGAATCCCAAAGCTAAGAAAGGGGTGGTAGGCACTAGGTGGAACTAGGAGGAGCCAGTATGCCCAGCAAGACTGCCGTGGCAAAAGCCTGCTCTAGTTTTGGAGTATAATAGTAGGTGGTAGTGCTTGGAGAAGGTATGCACAGAACTCCAAGTCGCTGCTTCCAAAATATCTTTGGTAGGAACTCCTCTGAGGAAAGCTGCAGAGGTAGCTGTGGCCCTTGTGGAGTGAGATCTGATGCCTGTAGGTACAGTTTTGCCAAGAAAAGAATAGCAAAAGCGTATGCAGTGGGCTATCCATTTGGAGATTGTCTGTTTCGAAATTGGCTTTCCTTGAGCTCCAACAGCATATGACACAAAGAGCTGTTCTGATTTTCTGAAAGGCTTTGTTCTGTCCAGATAATAACGGAGTTGTCTGTGGATGTCCAAGGAATGCAGTAATCTCTCCCCTTTGTTTTGAGGATTAGGATAAAAGGTAGGTAAGTGTATGGCCTGATTCAAAGCTACCCTGGATACCACTTTAGGCATAAAGGACGGATTGGTTCGTAAGGAAACTCTGTCCTGATGGAAGATGATGAAAGGCTGCACAGCCATGAGAGCTTGTAGTTCTGAAACTCTATGAGCTGAGGTAATAGCCAGAAGGAAAGCTGTTTTCCAGGACAAGAATTGCAAATATGATGAGGCAGCTGGCTCAAAGGGAGGCAAGGTCAGTTTTTCCAGAATGAAATTGAGATCCCAAGCAGGTATTGGTTGTTTCCTTGGGGGTCTTAGAATCTTAGCCCCTCTGAGGAACTGTCTTAAGAGAGGGTGAGAGAATAAGGGTGGGTCAGTGTCATATTCTGCAGAAATGGCTGAGGCATGGATTTTGATGGAGGAGAATGAAAGTCCACTCCTTAGCAGCTCAGCTAGATACTGTAGTATTTGAGGTAAATTCAGTTTTCCAGGATCCTGGCCCCTTTTCTCATTCCAGACACAAAACCGTTTCCGTTTTCCAGGATCCTGGCCCTTTTTCTCATTCCAAACACAAAACCGTTTCCATTTTGCGGAGTAAGCTTTTCTAGTTGACGGCCTCCTGGCCTCCAAAATGACATCCTGCACCTCCTTGGAGAGTAGGGTCTGTTGTGATGCTAAGGAATCTTCCATGCGGCTAAATTGAGTGTTTTTAGCTGGCTGTGAAGAGTTTTGAAGCTGTGCCGAGTCAGAAGAAGAGGCATTAGAGGCAGGGTCCATGGTGGGGAATGCATCAGGCTCCTCAGGAGTGGGTACCAGTGTTGTCTTGGCCAGTCCGGAGCAATGAGAATCATCTTTGGTCTGTCTGCTCTGGTTTTCAATAGAACTTTGGGCAGCAGAGGAAGAGGTGGGAAGGCATAAACTGTCATTGATGTCCAACTGAAAGAGAGAGCGTCCACTCTCCAGGCCTTTGGATGGAAAATCCTTGAGCAGAATTTTGTCAATTGGTGATTTTTGTGGGAGGCAAAGAGATCTATGTCTGGCCTTCCCCATGCTTGGACTATTTCTGTAAAAAATTTTGGATGCAACTTCCATTCGTGTGGATCTGTCATATTTCTGCTTAGGTTGTCTGCCAGCGTGTTTTCCTTGCCTAGCAAGTACTGTGCTTGTAGTTCGATTTGTAAGTCCATGGCCATGTTCCAAAGTGACATGGCCAGTCTGCATAGGGGGTATGAATGTGTTCCTCCGTTTGTTTATGTACCACATAACTGTGGTGTTGTCCGTTCTTATCAATAGTTGACCTGGTTGCAGAAGGTCCTTGAAAGCTATAATAGCATTTATTACTGCTAGCATTTCCTTGGGTTGGGAGGGTGGCCAAATGGTTAAGGTGTTTGCCTTACAAACACAAGATGCAGGGTTTGAGTCTCACAAGGGATAATTGGCTAGGCTTAAAATTGCTCACAAGGGCAGTTGGCTTAGTACTATCTATGAACCTATGAACCTTTTGATTGATGTGAAGGTGCTTTTCTTTTTGGGACCATTTGCCCTGAATGCACCAATCTGTCATGTGCGCCCCCTATGCATAGTCCGAGGCGTCTGTTGTGATGACTTGATTTGCTTGAGGCTTGCTGAATGGAAGACCTGTGTTTGTTTGGCATGCTTGAGCCCACCACAGAAATTCCGTTTGTAGACATGGAATTAGTGGTATTACTGTTTCCAAACTGTGGCTGTGTTGAGACCATAGGTTTTTTAGGTACCAGTGAAGTTTCCTCATATGCAGCTTTGCACATGGGATTAGTAAGATGCAAGATGCCATGAATCCCAGAGCCTGCAGGATTTTCCTTGCAGGCAGCCTGGTGCAATTTGCTAGTGCTCTGAAGTATTGAGTTAGTTGCCCCTACTTCTCTGGCGTGAGGTAGGCCATCTGGGTGTTTGTGTCCAAGTTGGCACCCAGGAAAATTATCTTCCGAGAGGGTATTAGCCTTGATTTCTTTTTGTTGACTGTATATCCCAGAGAGTTTAACAACATTATTACATAAGCCAGATGTTTCAGAAGAATGTGCTTGCTGTCCGCTTGGATCAGGCAGTCGTCCAAATAGGGGTATATTTGTATCCCTTGAAGTCTGCAGTAGGCAATTACTGATGCCAGGCATTTCGTGAATACTCTGGGCGCAGTAGATAAGCCAAAGGGCAATGCAGAGAATTGATAATGGGTTGAACCTGCAAGAAATCTGAGGTATCTTCTGCAATTTTGTCTGATTGGGACAAGCAGGTATGCCTCCTTGAGGTCCAATGTTACCAGCCAAGACTCCTTGCCCAGCATGGGAAGAAGTTGCTGTAGAGTGAGCATCTTGAATTTTGGTACGAGTAGAAATGTGTTTAGGATGGATAGGTCCAAAATAGGTCTCCAATCTTTTCCCTTCCTTGATACCAGGAATAGCCTGGAATAAAAACCTTGACCTTGTTCGTGCGTAGGTACCGCTTGAATAGCTTTCATGTCTATGAGATCTGTAATTTGCCTTTGTGCCTCTGCCCTTTGATTGTGTGGCAGGTTTGGCATGCCTCTCATTTTTGGAAGGGTGTGAAAATGGAATCTGTCGCCTCTGTTTATAATGTCCAGGATCCATTTGTCTTTTGTGACAATATGCCAATTTTTTGAAAATAATCCCAGCTTTCCTCCTAAGGGGGCTGCCATTTGAGTCTTGCTTGGCATACAAAGGGGAAAGTCATTGGGCTTGCTTTCTGAATGATTGCGAGTTATCCTCACCACCTCTTTGTGTATTAGCTTGCCATTGTCTGCCTCTAAACGATCCTTGGGATTGTCCTCTGCCCCTCGGGCGCCTGTATCTGCCTCTTTGGGGTCTGTCCGTGGCTGGAAAGGACCAATGTTTGGAAGGCCAATTTCTACTGAAACGTGGGGGTTGTACCTGTAGAAAATCATTCACAGTTTGCATTGATTTAGCCTTTTCCTCCATTTTCCTTAATACCTCCTCAGCATTAGCACCAAATAATACATCCTTTTGAAGAGGGGCATCTAGTAATTTAGCTTTGACATGATCAGGCAAGGTTTGTTCCTTGAGCCAGGCATGTCTACGTATGACTGATCCTGTAACAGCAGCTCTACATGAGGCCTCTAGAGCATCAAAACCATACTGTAAGGTATGCTTACCCACTTGTTCTGCACTATGCATCAAATCCTGCAACTCCTTCAAGTCTGGTTGTTCAGGTTGTGACATTTTACTTTTCAATTGTGATAACAAAAACTGTTGGTATTTTAGCATATGGAACTGACAGTTTAAGGCCCTCATGGTTAAGGTAGCCGACGTATATACCTTTTTTCCCCACCTTTCTAGGGATCTGGAATCTCTCTTGGAAGGTAATGGATTTTTAGCAGTGGAGGCCTTAATTCCCTTGGGGCCCTGTGAGGTGCATTTGACTTGGGTTCCATTTGCCCTGAATGCACTTCCCTGCCAGGTGAGCCCTCCATGCATAGTCTGATGCATCTGTTGTTAGGGTTTGGGCAGCAGGGGGTAGAGTGAATGGTAGTCCCTTGTTTTGGTGGCAGGCCTCTGCCCACCAAAGGAATTCTAACTGTAGGCAAGGTCTGATAAGGATCATTGCTTCTAGATCTTGAGAATGTTGACACCATCGATGTCTGTGCTGTGACAGAAACCTGGTTCAAGGCTCCTGAGAGCACCCCAGCACTAACAGGTTTCACCTCATATCATGCGTTCCGGCCCCAAAATCCGGACAACACCAAGAAAGGAGGGGGGGTGTCCATATTCATAAAGGACACCCACACCTCAAGGTTGGTGGCAACGCACGATGCATCGGAGACCATCCAGGTGCAATTAACCATAGGCAAGACTGCTCTGCAATTTGTAGCATGTTACAGGCCACCCTCTCAAACTCAGGAACCTCACATGGCCTTCCTGAAAACATTGGAGAGGATAAATGTATCTCCAAACACCATCATACTAGGTGACTTCAACTACCCTAATATAGACTGGGAACACTACTCAAGCCCGAACACTCTAACCCAAAGATTCCTGGAGTTCATAAACTCAAATGCCATGGAACAACTAGTCACCATCCCCACAAGAGGAGAAAACATACTTGATCTCATCATCACGAACATGGGATCAAAACAGAGTGCAAACAGTTAAGATACATGAGACACGTTTGGAAAGAACTCAACATGTGAATTTGATTAAGAAAGGTTTTCAGGGCGGTTATTCAGCAGAATAAAAGGGACAAAGCAAAAGAAAAGTACTTGTATTAATTGCAGCAAGAGCTCCAATAGTGATAGCACAGGATAAAAAGGATAACAATGCTAGTTATGTAGTACTAAGGAGCTACTGGTAAGGGAGGAGAATTACAGTGGCATGTATTTATATTCTACCTAAAACTGCCATAATGGAGCTAAAGAAAATTTTGAGAGAAATAATCAGTTTTTAGCAGGGAATATGACTTTTAGATGGGGACTAGAATTTGACTGGAAGCAGGGGAAATGTGTCTGAAGGGAAAAAATAAAATAAAGGAGGGTAGATTTCTCAAGAAATCTATGAAAATATATGGTATGGAAACAAGTACAGTTGTGTACACTTACCATAAATGTAGATGTTTGAGTGTATTCACTGTTGCAGTCATTACATTTGGGTTATCTGCTTACAGTAGCCCTCAGTTGGCCTGATTAACAAAGTCTTGGGTCCTGCGTCAGTTGCTGTCCCTTCTTCCATGACGACAGGTCATCAGGGGTATAAAACATGCAGCCGACGCCATTACATCAGTTTTTCTTGCCCCAGATGCTAGGTGTCACCTAATGAGAAGCAATTAGATCTATAAAAAAAAGGATATACCTCCAACAAAAAAGCAAATACACCAAAAAGCTTTTTGAGCACAGTACGTGAGAGTAGAGGTATAGCCAAAAGAAAAAAAAAATGGCTGGAGGGAGGGTAACCAGGACTGCAACAGTGAATACACTCGAACATTTACAATTGTGGTAAGTGTACACAACTGTACTATGTTCTTCATGTTTCACTGTTGCAGTCATTACATTTGGGTTGATTCCCAAAGCTAAGCTTGGGTGGAGGAATTGAAATAGAATTAGGACCAGCTAGAAGGCCCTGCAAGACTGCAGTGGCAAAACCAGTTCCGGATTTAGAGAAAATTGGCAAATGATAATGCTTGGTGAAAGTATGTACAGAACTCCAGGTAGCAGCTTTTAGGAAGTCCCTTGTAGGGACGCCCCGGAGAAAGGCTGTAGAGGTAGATGAAGCCCTAGTTGAATGGGGTCTGATGCCCTGTGGGATAGGTTTTCCATGGTGCGCATAGCAGAAATGAATGCAGTGGCCTATACATTTTGAAATGGTTTGCTTTGAAATAGCTTTCCCCTCTGTCCCTGCAGCAAATGCCACCAGCGGTTGTTCAAATTTCCTTTGAGGTTTAGTCCTGTCCAAGTACAATCTAAGCTGTCTGTGCACAGCTAAGGAGTGCAGTATCCGTTCCCCTTTATTCTGTGGTTTAGGAAAGAAGGTAGGGAAATGAATGGACTGATTAAGAGCCACACTGGATACCACCTTGGGCATGAAGGAGGGGTTGGTTCTGAGGGACACCCTGTCCGCATGAAAGATGATGAAAGGCTCCATTGCCATAAGGGCCTGTAATTCAGATACCAGTCTTGCAGAAGTGATTGCTAAAAGGAAAGCTGTTTTCCAGGAAAGGAATTTTAAATCTGCAGTAGCAGCTGGCTCAAAAGGAGGAAGAGTGAGTTTCTCCAAGACAAAGTTAAGGTCCCAGGCAGGAGTTGGCGCTCTCCTGGGTGGCCTTAAATTTTTGGCCCCTCTGAGGAACTGCTTGAGCAGTGGGTGAAAGAAGAGGGGAGGCTCTGTGTTATAATGAGCTGAAATGGCGGAGGCATGGATTTTGATGGAGGAAAAGGACAAGCCCTTATGAAGCATCGCAGTCAAATATTGTAGTATCTGAGGTAAATTAGGCACTGCTGCACTCATCCCTTGAGATTGGTTCCAGGTACAAAATCTTTTCCATTTTGCAGCATAAGATTTTCTAGTACTAGGCCTCCTAGCCTCTAAAATGATATCCATCACTGATTTGCTGAGGGGTGTTAAAGGAGAGATTAGGTAATTAGCCAGGCTGCTAGGTTCAGGGTTTGCAGCCGAGGGTGCAGAATCTGGTTCTCCTGCTGGGACAACAGGGAAGGAGTCTGAGGCAGGTGCCATGGGGCCAAGCGTGACACACTGCGCAGGAGGGGGTAACCAGTGTTGCCGTGGCCAGTCTGGTGCAATATAAGATCGTCCTTGGCTTGTCCTGTTTGATCTTTAGTAGTACTTTGGAGAGCAGAGGAGGAAAGACAAACTGATGGATTTTTCCAGCTGAAGGATAGAGCATCTAATTTCCAAGCTAGTTTGTGGGGAATCCTTGTGCAAAATTTGTGCAATTGATAGTTCTGGGGGGATGGGGGGGGGGGGCAAACAGGTCTATATCTGGGGTCCCTCATTTGCTTGCCAACATGTTGAAAATCCTTGGTTCCAGTTTCTACTCGTGTGGGTCCAGGAGATTTCTGCTTAGTCCATCTGCCAGTGTATTTAGATTTCCTGGCAGGAAATAAGCTTGTAGATTCACTTGGTAGCTCAAGGCTAGTCTGTAGAGGGGGTAAGAATGGGTATTCCCCTGCTTGTTTATGTACCACATGACAGTGGTGTTGTCAGTCTTTACCATTAGTTGTTCTGGAAAAATGTGGTTCTTGATGGCTGTCAAAGCAGTCTGTACAGCAAACATTTCCTTTTGATTTATGTGTAGGTGCATTTGACTTGGATTCCATTTGCCCTGAATGCACTTCCCTGCCAGGTGAGCCCTCCATGCATAGTCTGAGGCATCTGTTGCCAAGGTTTGGGTGGCAGGGGGTAGTGGGAATGGTAGTCCCTTGTTTTGGTGGCAGGCCTCTGCCCATCAAAGAAACTCAAGGTGCAGCCAAGGTATGATAGGCATCATTGCTTCTAGATCCTGTGACTGTTGACACCATAGGATTTTGAGATACCATTGCAGTTTCCTCGTATGCAGCCTTGCATATGGAATTAGAAGAATGCAGGAGGCCATGAACCCCACGGCTTACAGTACTTCCCCCTTGCAGATAACTGGGCTTTTGTGGCCACTTGTTTGAAGTAGGTTGTCAAAAGAATCCGTTTCTCTGGCGTGAGGAAAGCCATCTGGGAAGTTGTATTCAAGCTTGCTCCCAGGAATATAATTTGTTGACAGGGTACCAGGTGTGATTTATTTTCGTTTATGGTGTACCCCAGACAAGTCAGTACCCTTCGACACAAAGGCCAGATGATTCAAAAGTATGTCCTGGCTTTCTGCCTGAATTAGACAATCGTCCAGGTACGGGTATATCTGAATATTTCTTTGCCTGCAAAATGCAATGACTCGAGCTAGGCACTTTGTGAATACCCTGGGCGCAGTAGATAAGCCAAAGGGCAGTGCAGAGAACTGACAGTGCATGTATTGCTTTGAAGCGTAGGTATCTCCTGCAAAACTCCCTGATAGGGATGTGCAGGTATGCTTCTTTTAAGTCTAGTGTTGCCAACCATGCATATTTGCCTAGCATAGGAAGCAGCTGGTGAAGAGTCAGCATCTTGAATTTTGAAATCACCAGAAAGGTATTTAGAGTAGAAAGGTCCAGGATAGGACGTCATGTATTGCCTTTTCTTGATTTTGGGCCTATGCTCAATGATTTGGGAGTAGATCTGGTCACCCGCTTGGTGTTGGTAAGGTGTGGATATGAAATCTGTATCCTTGGGACAATATATTTAAAACCCATTTTTCCTGGGAAATGAGTTCCCAGTTTTTGGCCTGCAGACCAATCTTTCGGCAGTTGGGAAGTGCTTGGAAATTTTAAAAGCAAGTCATTGAAACAGTTTTCCAGAGGGGGGAGTCTTACTACTCCCTGATTTGGGTGTGGAACCCCCCACTGTTTAGTCTTGTGTATCCCCTGGGACTGAAACCTGCAGTTTCTGCTGTGTCTGGGTTTGGCTTAAGAAGACCTGGAAGGAGCTGGAAAGGACCAATTCTTAGATGGTCAGTGCCTACTAAATCTAGCAGGCTGAAAGTACAGTTGTGTACACTTACCATAAATGTAGATGTTAGAGTGTATCCACTGTTGCAGTCATTACATTTGGGTAATCTGCTGGCAGGTTGCCCTCAGTCGGCTTGAATTCCGAAGTCTTGGGTCCTGCGTCAGTTGCTGTCTCCTCTTCCATGACGTTAGGTCGTCAGGGGTATAAAACATGCAGCAGACGCCATTTTCTTTAGTTTTTCTTGCCCCAGATGTCAGGTGCCCCCAAAAAGGTAGCAAAATTATGTATATATAAATACATCCATCAATACAAACTTTACCTTCATCTACAAGCAAATACACCACATAGGTTGTAGAAGATAGAAAAGGAAAGAAACTCCAGAATGAAAGGGGGATAGCGGGCGGGTAACCTGGACTGCAACAGTGAATACACTTGAACATCTACATTTAATGTAAGTAACTGTACTACGTTCTTCGTGTTTCATTGTTGCAGTCATTACATTTGGGTAGAATCCCAAAGCTATGGTTGGGTGGCTGGAGCTAAACAGCATTAGGTGTGGCTATAAGGCCCTGCAGAACTGCAGTGGCAAAGCCTGCCCTGGACTTAGAGTGGAAAGGCAAATGATAATATTTTGTAAAGTTGTGAACTGAACTCCAAGTAGCAGCCTCTAGAATGTCTTTGGTTGGTACTCCTCTGATAAAGGCCGCTGAAGTAGCTGCAGCTCTAGTGGAATGAGACATAATGCCCTTGGGCACAGGTTTACCGTGGTGTAAGTAGCAGAAACGTATGCAATGGCCTATCCAATTTGATATGGTCTGCTTTGAAATAGCCTTTCCTTCTGATCCTGCAGCATATGCCACTAGTAATTGCTCAGTTTTTCTTTCAGCTTTAGTCCTGCTCAAGTAGAATCTCAGCTGTCTGTGCACATCCAAGGAATGCAGAATTCTTCCCCCTTGTTCTGCGGATATGGATAAAAGGTTGGCAGATGAATAGTCTGATTAAGAGCCACACTGGAAACCACCTTAGGCATAAATGTAGGATTTGTCCTTAGAGAGACCGTGTCTGGGTAAAGTATGATACAAGGCTCTTCAGCGATGAGGGCCTGGTAGCTCTGAAACTCTTCTTGCTGAAGTAATTGCTAGTAGCAGAGCCGTTTTCCATGTTAAGAACTTTATATCAGCAGTAGCAGCTGGTTCAAATGGAGGCAGGGTGAGCTTTTCCAACACATAATTGAGGTCCCATGCAGGTATTGGTGATCTTCTAGGAGGCCTTAAAATTTTGGCTCCTCTAAGACACTGCTTTAGTAAAGGATGTATTGTAATGAGCCGAAATGGCAGAGGCATGAATTTTAATTGATGAAAAAGATAGGTCCTTGTCAAGCATCTCAGTTAAATATTGTAATATCTGAGGAACATTTGGTTCTCCTGCATCAGTTCCTTGTGCTTGATTCCAGGCACATAATCTCTTCCATTTATCAGCATAAGATTTTTCTAGTACTAGGCCTTCTGGCTTCCAAAATGACATCCTCACAGCCTTACTAAGAGATGATGCTTGTATAACTATATGATCAGCCATGCTGCCAGGTTCAGTGTCTGGAGTTGATTGTTCAGGATCCGATTGTTTTGCTGGGACAGTAGTTGAGGTCTTTGAGGCAAGGTCCAAGCTGGGTATTGAGAAAAGTTCCTTAGGACTGGGTACCAGTATTGGCGGGGCCAGTCCGGGGCAATTAGTATCATCTTTGGTTTCTCTTGTCTGACTTTTAGGGAGGACCTTGGGTAGAAGAGGCAGAGGAGGAAGGGCGTAAACTGAAGGATAGGGCGTCCACTTTCCATGCTTGTCTGTTATAAGCCCTTGTGCAGAATCTTTTCAACTGATAATTTTGAGGACAGGCAAATAGATCTATGTCTGGGCTCCCCCATGTCTTTGTTATGCTGAAGACTCGTGGATCTAGTTTCCGCTCGTGAGGATCCATAAGGTTTCTGCTTAAATTGTCTGCCAGAGTATTTTGCTTTCCTGGCAGGAATTGGGCTTGAAGATGTATTTGGTAAGTCAAAGCTGTGTCCCACAGTGTCATGGCTAATCTGCAAAGGGGGTATCAGTGCTTGCCCCCCTGCTTGTTTATATACCACATGACCGTGGTGTTGTCTATCTTTATCAGTAGTTGTCCTGGATGAAGTAAGCCCTTGAAAGCTGTCAGGGCATTTTGAACAGCTAGCATCACTTTATGGTTGATATGTAGATGTATTTGTTTTGGGATCCATATGCCCTGAATGCATCTTCCCGCCATGTGGGCCCCCCAGGCATAATCTGATGAGTCTGTTGTTAAGGTTTGGTTGGCAGGGGGTAGAGTGAAAGTCCGTCCCATGTTTTGATGACATACCTTTGCCCACCGTAGAAACTCCTGTTGTAGGAAGGGAATGAGAGGAATAATTGTTTCTAAATTGTGACAATGCTGACTCCATAAACATTTTAGATACCATTGAAGTTTCCTCATATGCAGTCTTGCATATGGAATTAGTAGGATGCAGGATGCCATGAAGCCCAAAGCCTGCAGAATTTGCCTTGTAGATAACTGGGTTTTTGTTCCCATCAGTTTGAAGTAAGTAGTCAGTTGCCTTTGCTTGTCTGATGTGAGGTAAGCCATCTGGGCAGTTGTATTCAAGCTTGCACCCAGGAATGTTATCTTTTGAGAGGGTACCAGCTGTGATTTCTTTTCGTTGATTGGGTACCCTAGGCATGTTAGAAGCCTTTTCACAAAAGCCAGGTGTTGAAGACAAATGTCCTTGTTCTCTGCTTGAATGAGACAGTCATCCAAGTAAGGCTATATCTGGATACTTCGTCTGCAATATGCAATTACTGGTGCCAGGTGTTTTAAGACCCTAGGCGCAGTAGATAAGCCAAAGGGCAGTGCAGAGAATTGGTAATGCATTGAGCCAGCCTTGAACCGGAGGTATCTTCTGCACAACTGTCTTATTGGGACAAGCAGGTATGCCTCTTTTACGTCTAATGTCACCAGCCAAGCATTCTTGCCCAGCATGAGCAGAAGCTGCTGCAAAGTCAGCATTTTGAATTTTGGAATGTCCAGGTATGTGTTCAAAATCGATAAATCCAGTACTGGCCGCCAGGCCTTGTCCTTTCTGGGTACCAAGAACACTAGAGTAAAAACCTTGTCCTTTTTCCTGTTCTGGTACTGGCTGAATGGCCCCCGTATCCATGAAGGATGTAACCTGTTTCTGTGCCTCTGCCCATTGATTTTTTGGCAGATATGGCCAACCGTTTGCCATTGCAGAGTATGGAAGTGGAATCTGTATCCCTGTGATACTATGTTTAGCACCCACTTGTCCTGGGTTATTAATTGCCAATTTTGAGCAAAACATGCTAATTCTCCCCCTATGGGTACTGCCAAAAGATAAGTGCTTGGTGCAGGTAGGGGGAAGTCAATGGGACTGATTTTTGTAGGTTTGCGCTTTATCTCCTCCAGATTTGGAGGTAGAAGCACCCCATTGCTTTGACCTGTATGAATCTTGCGCCTGGTATCTGGAACCCTTAGGGCGTCTGGATTTGCCCCTTTGAGCTCTGACACAGGAAAGGACCACTTTTTTGTAAGCCAGTGTCTACTGAATCTTGGTGGCTGCACTTTGTAAAAAGTCTTTTACAGTTTGCATAGACTTAGCTTTGTCTTCCATTTTCTTTAAAACCTCTTCTGCCTTAATTGTAAAAAGAGTATCATGCTGTAAGGGTGCATCTAACAATTTAGCTTTAACATGATCAGGCAAATTTTGTTCCATTAACCAGGCATGCCTCCTAATCACAGATCCAGTAACTGCGGTCCTGTAGGAGGCCTCTAAAGCATCAAAACCGCATTGCAAAATATGCTTTCCAACCTGTTCAGCTGCATGCAATAATTCCTGCATTTCTTTATTTTCTGCACATTCAGAAATCAACATCATTTTCTGTTTTAGCAATCACATAACATGTTGCTGATACTAGAGCATATGAAATTGACAGTTTAAGGCCCTTATTGCCAAGGTAGCGGATGTATAAACCCTTTTTCCCCATCTATCTAGTGCCCTTGAATCTCAGTCACAGGGGGTAGGACTTTTTGCTGTTGAGGCCTTAACTTCCTTTGGACCCTGTGAAATAGATTCAGGATCAGCAGCAGGGTTTCTAAATAGGAATTTATGTGAGTCAGGGACCCTGTAATATCTGTCAGGCTTGATGGAAGCCGGAGGTAAGGAGTCAGAGGTCAAGCTTGAATCCAAAAACACATCATCCACAATGTCTAAAAACAGGGGGTAAGGCCTGTGCTGAGGGAGAAGGAAATCCCTGAGCCTCTTTTTTGATTCTGAGAAATCTTGACTCTCCCAGTGAAAATGTTCCCTCAAAGTATGCAAGGTTCTCCAAATGAATAATCCTCAGGAGGTGATGCAGATAGTACAGACTCCTCTGCATCTGAATCCTCATAGGGAGGTATAGATAATTCCTGATCAGAAGAGGAATCAGAAGAAATAGAAACAGGATCTGAAAATTCATAATCAGTGTCTTGCCTAGGCCTCTTATCTGGAGGGGGATGGGTACCCCTGATCAAGGTAATAAGGTCTTTAGCCATTTTGATCATCTGTTTTTTAGGCATAGAGGCCTGTGCACTTGGCTTATGCGTCAGTTTTTTAGTTTTAGAAGTTGCTTTTGTATTTGGTTTTGCAGCTGTCGTCGGTTTGCTATACAAATGTAGAGGACTGAATACAGTATAAATGGAAATCCTTATGAGGTATTTGCTTCCCACAAGTAATACAATTAAGTTTTTCGGACATCGGTATGGAGCAAGAAAAAAGATTCCCCAACAGGGCACTTAGCTTTAGTGAAGACTTCGGTTCTGAAACTCAAACTTGAATATTTCAGTAGTCGGCCAACCGGCACTTGCGAAATGCTTCTGCTTCGGGCACCGCGCGGCAAGAAAGAGTAAAGAAAATGGCATCGGCTGCATGTCTTATACCCCTGACGACCTGACATCATGGAAGAGGAGACAGCAACCGACGCAGGACCTAAGACTTTGGAATTCAGGCCGACTGAGGGCAGCCTGCCAGCAGATTACCCAAATGTAATGACTGCAACAGTGAAACAGGAAAAACATCTTGGAAGAACAGTTTGCATAGATTTAGCTTTATCTTCCATCTTTTTAAGAACTTCCTCAGTCTTGTTGCCAAACAGGCCGTCCTGATTTAAGGGAGCATCCAACAATTTAGCTTTAACATGATCAAGCAAAGATTGCTCCTTAAGCCAAGCATGCCTTCTGAGCACAGACCCAGTAACAGCTGCCCTGCAAGAGGCCTCTAATGAATCAAATCCACATTGCAAAGTATGTTTTCAAACCTGTTCAGCAGAATGCATTAAATCCTGTAATTCTTTATTTCCCACACAGTCAGGAATCATCATTTTCTGTTTGAGCAATCCAATAACATGTTGCGGATACCTGAACATATGAAACTGGCAGTTTAAAGCCCAAATGGCCAAGGTTGCAGAAGTGTAAACCTTCTTACCCCATCTATCCAGCGCCCTGGAGTCTCTATCAGAATGGGTAGGATTTTTAGCAGTAGAAGCCTTAATGCCCTTGGGCCCCTGTGAAATAGTCTCTGGATCCGCAACAGGATTTTTAAAAATGAACTTGTGTGACACACAAACCCTGTACTATCTTGTCAGGTTTTCAAAGAGCAAGAGGCAAAAAATCAGGGGCCAAACTAGATTCCGAAAATGCATCATCAACAATGTCTAGTATAAGAAGAACAGCTAAAGACTTATGCTGAGGCAGAAGTAAAAAATCCCTAAGCCTCTTTTTTGAATCAGAAAAATTGTGGCTTTCCCAATGGAAATGCTCCCTTAGAGTACGTAAGATTTCCCCAGAAGAAAAATCCTCTGGAGGGGAAGCAGAGGGAATAGAGATTTAGGCCTAAATGAAGGAGGTATCGGTTTAATATGCAAGTCCGTAGGCCTGAATACACCCTCAGAAGCCGGTGCCTGCACAGCGGCTCAGGACCCATCCAAGGGAGAGACATCCGCAGGTTCCATAGTTGAAGCATCTCGCAGCATTCCGGACTCCGAATGGGTCTCAGAGGAGGCCTGCAAATCAGAAGTAGCAAGAATCATGGGCTGCGAAAATGCCTCACTGAGTACCGGCGAACTAGCGTCATCTGCAGTTTTGGACCTCGGCGGCCTCTGTCTATCTTTGCGTTTTTACGGAATCCCGGTAGTCGGATAGTTAACAGACGACATTTCTGGATAATTAAACAGAGAACCGAAATATTAAGAGGCGAAAATATACAGACGACGGATAGTGCCCTGATTAAATAAAGCACAAAACCGACAGCAAGGTACGTCATGGTCAGGGCCTAGGCAAGGAATACAGTACAAATGAAAATCTTTGAGGTATTTGCTTTCCACAAGTAATGCAATTATCAACTTTTACTGACATCGGTAAGGAGCAAGAAAAAGTTTCCCCAATGGGGTACTTAGCTTTAGTTGAAGACTTCGGTTTTGAAACTCAAAAATGAAAATTTCAGGAGTCGGCCGACCGGCACTTGCAAACTGTTTCTGCTTCGGGCACCGTGCGGCAAGAAAGACTGATGTAATGGCATCGGCTGCATGTTTTATACCCCTGACGTCATGGAAGAAGGGACAGCAACCGACGCCGGACCCATGACTTTGTTAATCAGGCCGACTGAGGGCTACTGCAAGCAGATAACCCAAATGTAATGACTGCAACAATGAAACACGAAGAACATCTAAATTCAGTGGTAGGAATCCCAAGTGAATATTCCCCAAGATACAAAAATTGGGCTATGCTAGACTGAACTTGTATTTCACAGGAACATATCATTTAGTTGAAAGTTTTGATACGCATCCAACAACTATTTCAGATCACGCGGCAATAATAAAATAAAAACGCAGGATAACATAATACAAATGAGACACTAGCTCTTTCCCACCTACCTGTTGAAAAGAGAGGAATTTAAGGAATGGGTAATGGAAATTATTTGGGACTTATTAGAGAAGACAGAAATTTCTTCTGAAACTATGTCTAGGCAGTGGGATAAAATTAAAGTGTAGTTTAAAAATATGGTGGAAGTAAAAGAAAGGCATATGGTTAAGAAGCAGCAAGAACTATTTAAAGGGACTGACAAATTGTAAAGTATTGCAGAATGGGAGAATCTCACAGAAGACTAGGAGGAGCAAGTGCAGACTGCTAAGCCGAAAAAGATTAGTTGTGTAAAATCTTAGCATAACCACAGATGTCTTTTCCCTTCCATGTTACAGTATTCTTGGTGTGGGATTTCCTGCCTTCAAGCGACTCGTACGTCGGCTCCTATACAAAAGCTTCAGCTTGGCTGTTGCAGCTGCGTGGGATGTCACACGTAGGGGCCATAAACCAGAGATCTTAAGAGTGACGTCTGCACGCACAATCCTCAGAACTTAAAGCTAAGCAGGCAAAGTAGATGGCCCAATAGGCAAGGCTACCAAAGGTGACATGTAAAAGGCACAGAGTCTCTTCCATAATGGAGAGAGGCATCAGGGAACAGTTAAACTGGTATAGTCTGTGAGGGGAAATGGTGGGTGGGAAGGAATACTGCAACATGAAAGAGAAGGACATCTATGGTTATGGTAAGATTTTACACTATTCCATGTCATTCCATTCCTATGTTGCAGTATTTTTTGTGTGGGAGAGTACCACATTCATCTTCCTCTCAAAACCTAGTTGCCTCGTGGGTTTGGCATCTTTTCAGGCTTGTTGGCTGTTGGTGAAGCACCCACCAAGAGGAGAAAACGCTCAGAGAAGGGAGCCACTTTTGAGATTTTAAGTATTTTTTCTCTGTTTATTTGCAAAGTTTTTCTGCATAGTTGCCTAGTTTGAGCATTTTCTGGCTTGTTAAACTTGATTTCTGTATTAGTAGCTGTATTTAGAGCACAACCAAAAGCTGTTTACTGAATTTCCTGTTTGCACTTAATTTTAAAATTGTTTTTTCTCAAAACTTGCATATTTTCTGTCTTTGACCTAGCACTCTTGTGTGGGGTCATTTACTGCACTGTTATAACTTGATATTACTTGTGAACCTCTGCTATCTCTGAAAAAACAAAACAAAAAAAAAAAATCTTGCTTTTTTCCCACTTTTCTGAGATTTAAAAAAGTTCAGTTACAGGCTTGCTGTTCCTGAACTGTTATGTAAGTTTCTGTGAGTCCATTTTTGCTTGGGCTAAGGGAAAGTCTCTCTGTTGATCAGTGAAAGTGAAAAACATTGAGCAGCTCCCCTGCCCCCCGTGGGAGTGGTTACCGACTTGAAACTGTAGTTTTATTGGCCGTATTGGGTCAATTCCTGGCTCTTTCCAGCCCCTGCTATCAAGCACGCTTTAGCGTGGAGTTGCCACTAGAGCAGCATCGGGCAGCGCCGGTTTAACAAGGTTAAACTTTTTCTGGCTCCATAAAGTCTGTTCTGCATTTTTTCCCTTAGAACTGCTCTACTACTAATCTAAACAGTATATCCCTTAACTAAAAAGCGCAGCACTTGCTCCTAAAAAGCTTTTTTTTTTTCTCCAAACAAAAAAAAATAAATAAAAAAAACTCAGCACTTGTCTTAAAAGCATCTTCTTTTCAGGCTTAGCACTTCTGTATTATACAAAGTCCCTCACTAGCGAACCCCCAGGAGTACCCACTTCCTTACTAAGTCCTCTCTCATTCAGTTACACCCCAAACTTCTTAATTTCTCTAGCATGTCGAAGGGCCAGATGCTGGCGTCCTCTCCTGTCCAGTTGGTGAATCTGGGAATATTGAGGCAATGTTACAATTGCCTCATGTACACAGACAACCCTCTCCTCCTCCCACATAACACAAATACTTGCGAGAGATGCAGCTATTTAGCCAAACTGGAGGCTGAGCTCTCTCAACTCAGGACTGGCAAGACCAGACAGGAGGAGAAGGCAACTACACACACCACAAAACCAGTCTCACATAAAGCTATCACAACAATGAATCAAACACATAAACACACAAAGACATACTCGGAGGCTCTGAGCAAAAATTTACCTAAACAGCAGAGGCCTCCAAAGCAGACACCCAAGCAACCGCCACCTCATGACACACCACAGGAAACACATAAAACACAAAATCAGTGTGCAAAGCAGTCACCGCCCTTAAGGCCAAATACAACACCAAACATACTTGTCATATGTGACTCCATAGTCAGACACACTGACGTCCCACTCACCAGGCTGAACAAGGAGAGGGTCACAGTAAGCTGCCTATCGGGCGCTAGAATCCGCCACATAACACAAGCACTCGGGTCACTCCACAGCAAGTACAAATATGACACCGTCATTGTCCATGCTGGTGTGAACGACCTGAGACGTACCTCCCTGGACTACATGAAAAGAGACCTAGAGGAGCTCTCTGATTATGTAGCCCAGGCAGGTATGACCCTGACCCTGAGCAGCATCCTTCCTTCACCAAGAATGATGCCACAACATAGAGACAAGATTATCAGCTTTAACAATTGGCTAAATTTCTGGTGTCATTCAAAGGGGATCCAGTGTCTGTCTGCCTGGGATGACATGCTTGACAAGCCACGCTGCTTCGCAAGGGACGGCTTGCACCTGTCACCCCTGGGATTCCGGATATTGGCTAAGGCTCTTGCCACCCCCATAGTGCCTTTTTTTAGGCAAGGCTCAAATTCTAAACCTACCACCCTAGAAAACAAAAATGGGAAGGAACTAAGGGTAATGCTGCTCAATGCCTGAAGTCTAAATCTCAAAATGCATGCACTCGAGGCCCTTCTCAGTATGGAGAACATCGATGTCTGTGCTGTCACTGAAACCTGGTTCAAGGCTCCTGAGAGCACCCCGGCACTATCAGGTTTTACCTCATATCATGCGTTCCGGCCCAAAAACCCGGACCACACCACAAAAGGAGGGGGTGTATCCATATTCATCAAGGATACCCACACATCCAGGTTGGTGGCAACGCACGAAGCATCGGAAACCATCCAGGTGCAATTAACCATAGGCAAAACTGCTCTACAATTTGTAGCATGCTACAGGCCACCCTCTCAAACTCAGGAACCCCACACAGCCTTCCTGAAGACACTGGAGGGTATAAAAGTATCTCCAAACACCATTATATTGGGTGACTTCAACTACCCGAATATAGACTGGGAACATTACTCAAGCCCAAACTTTCTAGCCCAAAGATTCCTGGAGTTCATAAATTCAAATGCCATGGAACAACTAGTCACCGTTCCCACAAGAGGAGAAAATATACTAGATCTCATCATCACAAACATGGGGACAAAATGCTCCACACCGGAAGTATATCCCTCATTGGTGAGATGAGATCATAAACTAATCTCACTGGATATCCACATCCCGCCCCCACCCCAAACAAAAAAGACCACAGTGAAGAACTTCTCTAAAGCAAACTTCACACTACTCAAGACTGGTGTGGTATCCTTCAAGGCCCCTGAGCCAGTGGAAACCACAACCCAAGCTGCGGAAGCCCTTACAAATGCCTTCTACGAACACCTCCAGGACTGCATGGATCAGGCAATCCCTAATAAAACCAAGACTCTTTCCACCAAGGGCAAACGTCCAGTCTGGTGGACTCCAGCCATAAACAAACTTTACAATAAGAGGAGAAAGCTGTTACATGATAGAGCAAAATCCATAAAAGAGAAGACACCTTTGATCATTATTAGTAAAAAAATACGAGCACTCATAAAATCATCCAAGGCCAACTTTGAGAGAAAAATTGCCATAGATTCAAAAGACCATCATAAGGCCTTCTTCAGCTATGTCAGAAACCTGGGTGGAAACTCCCAGATATGCTCAGAATTAGTCCAAAATGATACAAAAATCACTGAACCCACAGACATTGCCAACATACTGGCAGACAGGTTCAGTGCAAACTTCACCCCCCTCTCCCCCCCAAAAGGAGAGATAACTATCCCAGCGGAGTGCAGCCTCCCCGACATCTCCAATGCGCAGGTGAAAGCTGCTCTCTCTAAAGCTAAAAACATAGCATCAATGGGACCGGATGGTGTCCCCGGCTGTGTGCTACACGAACTCAATGAGGAACTAAACCCGCACATAAGGCAGCTGTTTAATCTTAGCCTTACCACAGGATACGTGCCCAAGGAGTGGCGTACGGCAACTGTGGTCCCACTCCACAAAGGCGGTGCCTCTACGGACCCTGGTAATTACCGCCCCATAAGCTTAACAAGCCTGGTCTGCAAAGCTATGGAGAGGATCATAATGGAACTCATAAACAAAGACATAGGGGACTTGCAGACATTGGACCCGACCCAGTTTGGCTTTGTCAAGGGCAGATCATGCCTTTTGAACTTGGTCGACTTCTTCGAAACAGTCACCAAGGCCATTGATGTGGGAAAGGTAGTCCATACAGCCTACCTTGACCTTGCAAAAGCTTTCGACACAATACCCCACTCGGGTATTATAGAGAAACTTACCAGCTTAAATGTAAACCCATATGTCACAAGATGGGTTGCAAACTGGCTAAAGGACAGAACCCACAGGGTTAGAGTAGCTGGCGCCATGTCAGACTCCAAGCCGGTCACAAGTGGTGTCCCACAGGACTCAGTCCTTGGCCCCTGTTGTTCGGCATCTACTTCTCAGAAGTACAGGCAAACATAGGAGGACTATGGCTGACAAAGTTTACAGATGACTGCAAACTGGGAGCCACAGTGGAAAGTACATCGGACACAGATATCCTTCAGAGGGGTCTCACGGAAACTGATAGCTGGTGCCAGAGCCATGGCCTGAAGTTAAAGGCCAAAAAATGTATAGTCATACCCTTCGGGAAAAACAAGGTAACCCCAAGCTACCATATAGGTGGCAATCCACTAAGCACAGAAGAGGTTATCAGGGACCTGGGGACCCAGGTTGACAGTGGCCTTTCTTTTGACACTCACATTGCTAAAGTGGTTAGAAAAACCTTCTACATTGCCCACCTGATCATGAAGGGATTCACATCCAGATCAAGTGAGGTCATTGTTCCCCTGTACTCTTCACTTATCAGACCAATGATCGAGTACAATGCCCCATTCGGGATGTATCTCACCCGACACCTGCAGCAATTGGAGAGACCCCAAAAGTTCCTCACTAAAAGGATAAAGGGACTCCAAAATCTGTCATATGCTGCCAGACTGAAGAAACTCCAGCTCTATTCAGTCGCATACCGTATGCTCAGAGGTGACCTGTGCCTGACATACAAGGCCATGTCCAACCCGGAATTAATGGACATGCTCCACCTCAAAAAATCAAAATCTACCAGATCCACTAGAGCAAGCGACTTAAACCTTAGCACGGATATAAATAGGACATGCTGGAAGGATAGCTTTGTCACCCAGAGACTCCCTATGTTGTGGAATAAAATCCCAGTCCATGTGAGGCAGAGCACCTCGCTGGCTCTGTTCAAGAGAAATCTTGACCGGTGGATGGGAGATCGTAGGTTTACCCTGGGAATCATCTCTGTGTCACTGCTGGACAGAGGCACAACAAACTAATGGGCACAGTATTTTTTAACATAAGGGGTGGCGTAAGCCACAAAACTTTGGGCTAGGCTTATAAATGCCTTAGGGCAGATAGCCTAGTATAAACCTATGAACCTATACTCAAACACATACTAGTTCAAGCAATATCCATATTTATGGGGATATGATAAAATGAAGTACTTATGAGTATGGACAAAAAGGGTTTCTGGTGTGGCAGCAAAGAATATGTGGGAAGATAGTAAAGAAAGGATAATACAAAAACTGATAAACTGGAAGCTCTGTTATAAGACACAGATAGCAAGATACAAGCATTCATACTGTTTTAGTCCCTTTAGTGTTATACACAGGTCAAGCATATTTTTATCAACCACAGGAGAAGTTGTGGACAACAAGAGCTGAAGGATTTTATCTGGGAGGGGAAGACAGCAAGAGAGTCAAATGGGATAAGCTGATTCTTCCAAATGAGCAAGGTGGTTTGCGATTACCCGATTTGAAAGGCTATTCTGAGCCACACAGTTAAAGCTCCTATATATAGCTAGGGTTACCAAATATCCAGAATTAAGGAACACTGTCCAGAAAATGGAAAGGACAGCATATTGTCCAGAAAAAAATTCAGAATATTAAATATTAATTTTCTTTTCATTTAAAATTTTTTTTTTTTTTTTTTTTGTTTAGGGTGTTTTTCTTTAAGAACACCCTTTGTGTCTGGTCACACACAGATGCCGAAGACAAAAACAGTCTTTTGCATCTGTGTGGTTGTTTATGTCTGTTTTCCGCGCTTGTGGAATCTGAATTCTTCAAGACATTTGAACTGTGCAGCAGACCAGGAATGGACATCTTTCAAATGTGGTTCAGGTACTTATGAAATGTTGCAGTTTTACCTATTCATTCCACAGTCTGTTTGCTTATATAGAGGAAGCAGAATGTGGAATTCATAGCTATACAATAATATTTCAAAGTACTGTTATTGGATATTAACTAGCTATGTCGGCAGTTAAAGTTGCAAGCATTAAAGATACTAGGTCTGAAGGACTCCATGAATATTAAATGTATCTTGAAGAAGAAGGCTACTGAATTAGGATACTGTTTTTAGCTATGATGCCGTGTTACTCATGTTTTCACCAAGTGATTAAATATTATATTTTGGTTGCAGTTGATTATTACTTCAGTAATATTGGTGGGGATGTAATCACTTAATGTGATCAAAGAAGTATTTTAAATGTTTCTTTTTCTGGGCGAACTTATTTCTGGTGACAGATGTAGTCATAGACGTCTGAAAAATATTAGTAACTGATGCTATACAAATGTAATGTATCCAAAAGTGCAAGTGCGACAAGCCTGAGGATGTTGCTGTACTAATCAAATCTAGTTGTGTCAAATACTAGCAGATAATTTAAGCATACCTCTCCCTCTATAAAGATGATGGATGCTAAACCAGTATTCAGTGGGATCATGTCAGAAGACCATATGATCGATGTGCACATTCATGTATCTGATTTTATGACTGCCTTATAAAGCTTAGAGTACCACAGAAACATGATACTGCATACATACACACACATATGTATATATATATATATATATATATATATATATATATATATATGGGTTCATATCAGATAAACGACACGTCGTTCCATCGACAGCCGGCAGATGGACTTCAATTAACTGACACGGCAAAACAACGAAAACCAACAAACGAAACTCACTCAACCGACAAGTCTAAACTACATACTAGCACCAAACAACACATACCTGCAAGTACAATCACTACCACAAAAACACATACACAACTACATACATACTCGCGCTGCTACCTACGATATACACCTCATACACTCCACACCACAACAATAATTAAAAAGCAAAACGGATCCCCACTCCAAACACCACACACACACACAACACAAGCAAACCAAACTCCTACCAAAGCAACACTAAACCTGACATGCACACCTATCGACAACCCTGACCCAAACCCTAACCCTAAGGCCGTCACTCTAAGACACTCACCTAACCCGAGCCCTAACCTAACTCACTTAACCCACCCCTAACCCACAAGATATCACTACTACACACTTACCCGACCGAGCCCTAACCCTAACTCACTTAACCCACCCATCCCCACAGACCGTGTACATCGCACTTACCTTACTCTCACCCTAACGTCCGTCACTACTGCATACATACACATCCCTTACACATTTCGCTTACCTCCGCGGTGTCGGTTGACTGACTTTCGTTGATTTCGGTTTCGTTCCTTTGACGCTCAGTTAACTCACGTTAGTTGGTTTCAGGTTTCGTTCCTTTCACGCTTCGATTTGAAGTCCATCTGCCGGCTGTCGATGGAACGACGTCGCTTAACTCATAGGAACCCATATATATATATATATATATATATATATATATATATATATATATATATATATATCTATATCACATACATGATAATGCACCCACGCGCACACACACACACACACACACATATATATATATATATATATATATATATATATATATATATATATATATATATATCTATCTATATATATATATATATATACATATATAAATATAGATATATATATATATACATATATATATATATATATATATATATATATAGGTCCCCCCAATTTTTTCTTGAATGCCATTTCTTCAACAAACACCAGGGATGTGGTTTAATGTCAATTGTATAGATAGCCATGCAGTGGAAATGTTGATATTGTGTAATATCAAGATATGTCAATGATACAGATCGCCACAGAGTCGAAATGTTGATATTGTGTAATGTCTGATATTGTGTAATGTCAAGATAGGTAAGTGAGGTTGGAGGTGTGAGTGTTTCTGCATGTGTATGTGAGGTAGGGTTAGGACTGGGGATGAGTAAAAGATAGGTGTTGTATATCTGTGTACAAGTTTGTGTATTTTAGGGTTAGCGTCAAGATTAGGTTAGGTGATAAAATATAGTACTGTCTGTGTGTTTTGTGTAGTGGCAGTGTTATGGGATGGATGAAGGTAAGTTACTGGGTTAAGGTGGAGGAAAGAGGGCAGCATTACAGGGTTAGCACCCATTACTGGCCAGATGCATTTTATTTGAATGTGGGTTTTCGATGCTATTTCAGTGAATGTGAATTTCAAAGGCAGAAAAGTTTTAATGCTAAGTCTGTTTTCATTGTGAAACTATATTGCTTTGTTTAGCAAATGTCTATCAGTGTTTGCACTATAAAATTTGAAAAAAAAGTTTTAAATTAAATCCAAGTATCTGTAATCATTGTAGAAGTAAAGCAGAAAACAGTATGCTCATTGAGAGTTTTGAACAGTTTTTATGGCAACAGAGAAGAAATGGAGAAATAGCCAAGTAATGGGACACTGGAATGGCTGCATGATAGGGGACGGGGGTACCAAAATTGCATGCATTTTGCTTTCAAGTACATGTCCAAATTTTTTGACATGAAAAGTTGGCAACCCTATAATATAGTACAAGCACAAAAGTACAGTTGTGAACATACCATAAATGTAGATGTTCGAGTGTATTCACTGATGCAGTCATTACACTTGGGTTATCCTGCTGGCAGGCCACCCGCAGTCGGCCTGAATTCCAAAGTCCTTGTCCGGCGACAGTTTTGTCACCTCTTCGCTGACATCAGTGTGCCAGGGGGTATATAAGATGCAGCCGACGTCATTTTCTTTAGTTTTTCTTGCCCCAGATATCAGGTGCCCTCAAGGAGGTAGGCAATACATACTGCTTACAAAAACATACAGTAAAATAAAAACAATACCTTCATTTACAAGCAAATACACCACATAGGTTGTATAGGTTAGAGAAGAATAGGTAAGTCCCAGCAAAGAAAGGGGGGTGGAGGGTGGGTAACCTGGACTGCAACAGTGAATACACTCGAACATCTACATTTATGGTAGGTACACAACTGTACTATGTTCAAAGTGTTTCACTGTTGCAGTCATTACACTTGGGTTGAATCCCAAAGCTGAGGTAGGGCGGCTGGGTCTAAATAGGATTGGGAGTGGCTATGAGGCCCTGCAGAACTGCACTGGCAAAGCCTGCTCTGGATTTAGAGTAAAGAGGTAAGTGATAATGCTTGGTAAAAGTGTGCACTGAACTCCAAGTTGCAGCCTCCAAAATTTCCTTGGCTGGTACTCCTCTGAGAAAGGCTGCTGCCTTGGTAGAATGTGGCCTAATATTCTTAGGCACTGACTTGCCATGCTGTGCATAGCAGAAACAAATAGTGTCCTATCCATTTTGAAATGCTCTGCTTTGAGATAGCCTTTCCTTGTGATCCTGCAACATATGCTACAAACAGTTGCTCAGTTTTTCTGAAAGCTTTTGTTTTGTCCAAGAAGAAGCGTAGCTGCCTGTGTATGTCCAAAGAGTGCATAAGTCTCTCCCCTTTATTCTGGAGATTTGGATAAAATGTTGGCAAATGAATGGTTTGGTTAAGAGCCACACTGGATACTACCTTTGGCATAAATGTTGGGTTTGTCCTTGGAGAAACCCTGTCCAGATGAAAAATGATAAAAGGTTCCACTGCCATTAATGCCTGTAACTCTGAGACTCTTCTTGCTGAAGTTATTGCTAGGAGCAGAGCAGTTTTCCATGATAGGAATTTTATATCAGCTGTATTGGCTGGCTCAAAAGGAGGCAGTGTGAGCTTTTCCAAGACAAAGTTGAGGTCCCATGTAGGTATCGGTGCTCTCCTTGGGGATCTTATGTTTTTTGTTCCTCTGAGGTACTGCCTTAGCAGTGGATGAGAGAAAATAAGAAGTTATGTACCTACCATAACGTTCCATGTTAGTTGTCTTCTTCTCGCCTTCTTTATTGCTGGATGGGTTCGGAGCCGATCCTCGGCTCCGACTTGGCCAATACTAAAGGTCGAGAGCTAATTCCACCGGCTCGAGGCTCCCCTATATCCCGCAATGCTAGGCGGTAACTACTCAGATCTCGTTTGATAGCTATACCAACCAACCATAGTCTCCATAGAATGGAGTAGGGAAACCCACCTCAAAACAAACTGTGTGAAAGGTATCGCAGACCTAAAAAAGGAGAAAAAGAGGTGGAAGAATGTGTGGGAATGACGACTTCCAGAGGAAGAACACAAACTGAATTCCTGTTGGTCTGTCCAGGCTTCGGGGAAGGAGGGTGGGACGCAAGACAGAAGGCGAGAAGAAGACAACTAACATGGAACGTTATGGTAGGTACATAAAGTACAGTTTTGTACCTACCATAAATGTAGATGTCCGAACTGGATAGCATCTGCAGTCATAACAAGTGGGTTGTCCTGTCGTCAGGCAGCCCTGCAGTCGGCCGGATTCCAAAGTCCGGGTCCGGCTTCGGCTGATGTCGCACTCCACCCGACGTCATCTCTGTTGGTCTTCGGGTATAAAAGCATCAGCCAACGCCATTTTCCTCAGTGTTTCTTGCCCCAGATGCCAGTAGCCCTCTTGCAGGCTAAAATTTGGATAGATGCCAATGTTTCCAAATAGATAGAGGTAAACACAACAATAAGCATATATGTACATATATACAAACAAATACACCATAAAAGACTCCAACAGCTAGCTATTAGGAGGGTAAACACCCTAGGAGTACCACAGAGGGAAGGAGGGAGGGGACTGCAGATGCTATCCAGTTCGGACATCTACATTTATGGTAGGTACAAAACTGTACTATGTCCTTCATGGATGCATCTGCAGTCATAACAAGTGGGTAGAATACCATAGCCAACTAGGGAGGAGGATAAAAGTAGATTATGGTGTGTTTAGGATCCCTTGCAGTACAGCAGTGGCAAACCCTGCTCGATCTGGAATATAGAGGCAAATTATAATGCTTGGCAAATGTATGCACGGAGGTCCAAGTAGAATAATGTCTTTGGTTGCCACTCGTAAGAAGGCTGTGGTAGTGGCTGTTGCCCTTGTAGAATGAGGTCTTATGTTCTGTGGAATTGGTTTTCCATGGAAGGAGTAACAGTATCGTATGCAATTTCCTATCCATTTGGAGATTGTCTGTTTGGAAATAGCTTTTCCTTCCCTTCCTGTTGCATAGGCTACAAAAGTTGGTCAGTCTTTCTGCTATTTTTGTTCTGTCCAAGTAGTAGCGTAGCTGTCTATGTACATCCAAGGTATGCAGTATTCTTTCCCTCTGTTTTGTGGGTTGGGAAAGAAGGTAGGTAGGTGGACTGCCTGGTTTAAAGACACTCTGGATACCACCTTGGGCATAAATGTAGGATTAGTCCTCATGGACACTCTATCTTGGTGGAAGATTAGGAAGGGTTGCACTGCCATTAAGGCCTGTAGTTCTGAAACCCTCCTTGCTGAAGTAATTGCCAGTAGGAAAGCAGTTTTCCATGACAGGTTTTGTAGGTCTGCTGTTGCTGCTGGTTCAAAGGGTGATAGTGTCAACTTTTCTAGCACAAAGTTTAAATCCCAAGCTGGTAATGGTGGTTTCCTTGGAGGTTTTACATTCTTGATTCCTCTGAGGAACTGCCTGAGCAAAGTGTAAAAAAACAGGTGGATCAAAGCTGTATTCTGCTGAAATAGCTGATGCATGTATCTTGATGGAGGAGTAGGACAGGCCTGAATGAAGAAGTTCGCCAGATATTCCAGAATGTTAGGCATATCTATGTTTGACACATCTTTTCCTCTTCCAAATGACAAACCTTTTCCATTTTCCAGCATAGTTCCTTCTTGTTGAAGGTCTTCAAGAATAATGTCTTTAACTCTTTGGGAAAGTTCTGGATTAGCTGCTGCTATGTGATGTTCCATGCAGTCAGTTGCAGCTTTTAGGTTTGGATGTATGATGCTGTAGTTGTTCTGAGTTAACATCAAAGGCATCAGAGGTATTGGCCACATCTTGTTCCGAGACATGCTCTTCAGTAGTGGGTACCAGTGTTGTCTTGGCCAGTTTGGAGCTATCAGGATTATCCTTGGACGCTCTTCCTTGATTTTTAGTAGTACCTTGTGTATCAAAGGAAGAGGTGGGAATGCATATGCTGTTAGGCCTTTCCAGTTGAAGGAGAGTGAGTCCACTTTCCATGCTAGTGGGTGGAATGTCCTTGTGCAGAATTTTTGAGCTGGTGATTGAGAGGTGAAGAGAAGAGGTCTATCTGTGGCATTCAACATTTCTTTGAGATGGTCTTGAAGATGTCCGGTGCAGCTTCCATTCGGTTCTGCTTAATATGTCTGCTAGAGTATTGTCTTACAAATATTGCCTGTAACTGAATGTTGTAGCTGAGTGCCAGGGTCCACAGCTCCAAGGTCATTCTGCATAGGGGTATGAATGAGTGCCTCCCTGTTTGTTGATGTACCACATGACTGTGGTGTTGTCTGTCCTTATCATCAACTGGCCCTCTGAGAAATGGTTTGAACTTTTGGATTGCCAGTTTTACTGCCAGCATTTCTTTTAGATTGATGTGCAGGTGAAGGTGATCCTGTGTCCACAATCCTTGCACGCATTTGTCCAGCATGTGGGCCCCCATCCTAGGTCTGAAGCGCCTGTTGTGATGGTCTGGCTTGGTTGACATCTGCAAAGGGTAGGCCTGGGTTTGACTGGCATGCCTGAGCCCACCATAGGAACTCCTGTTTTAAGCATGGAATTAGTGGGATTTCTGTTTCTAGACTGTGTCTGTGTTGGGACCATAAATTCTTTAGGTACCACTGTAGTTTCTCATATGTAGTCTGGCAAATGGGACCAAGATTATGCATGATGCCATGAAGCCCAAGGCCTGCAGAACTTTTCTTGCTGTTAACTTGTTCAGTTTTGTTAGTGCCAAGAAGTAAAGAGGAAGTTCTTTTGTTTTTCTGCAGTCAGGAATGCCATTTGTTGTACTGTGTCCAATTAAGAATGTCCTTGTTTGGGATGGTATCAGCCTTGACTTTTGTAAATTGACTGTGTATCCCAGTCCTTGTAGCAAGTAAATGACCCTTTGTAAATCTGTTGTCAGCTTGCTTTTGTTGTCCCCTTGTAGCAGGCAGTCGTCCAGGTATGGGTAAATTTGAATTCTGTAGTCTGCAATGGTTACTGATGCCAGGCATTTTGTGAATAAGTAGATAAGCCAAAGGGCAATGCTGAGAATTGATAGTGCTCTGATCCTGCAAGAAATCTGAGGTATCTTCTGCAGATTGGTCGAATGGGGACGCAGGTATGCCTCCTTGAGATCTAGAGTTACCAGCCAAGACTCCTTGCCCAGCATGGGAAGAAGTTGCTGTAGGGTCAGCATTTTGAATTTTGGGACAATGATGTATGTATTTAAGGTGGACAGGTCGAGAATTGGTCTCCAACTTTTTCCTTTCTTGGAACTAGGAATAGTCTGGAGTAGAACCCTTTCCTTGTTCTGCTGTTGGCACTCTTTCCACAGCTCTCATGTTTGCTAACTCCATTATAGAGCCTCTGTTTTTGATTTGGAGGTAGATTTGGTATTCCTCTTTGACTGGTAAAGTGTGGAAGTGAAACCGTAACCTTGATCTATGGTTTGTAAAATCCACTTGTCTTTTGTTATGTAGTGCCAGTTCTTTGAAAATAAGGTTAACTTTCCGCCTAGAGGAGCTGCTATTTGTTCCCTGGTAGGCGGATTTAGGATTAAGTCACTGTGGTTGTGCTGATGTAGTGGCAGTGGCTGTGTCTGTGCCTCTGTTGTTACCTTGCCCCTGACGCCCTCTGTAGGCACCTCCTCTGGATTGGTTTCTGCCTCTGGAACATCTATTCCTGCCCCTTTGAAATTTTGTGGAGTCAGGAAAGGACCAATTTTGGCAGGCCAGTTCCTGCTAAACCTTGGGGTTGAACCTGCAAGAAATCTTTAACAGTTTGAACAGATTTTGCCTTTTCTTCCATTTTCTTCATAACCTGCTGGGCAGGTGTACCAAACAAACTTGTCTTGTCCATAGGAGCATCTAGCAACTTAGCTTTAACATGATCCGGTAAAGCTTGTTCCTTTAGCCATGCATGCCTTCTTATCACTGTGCCTGTCGTGGCTGATCTAAATGAAGCCTCCAGTGCATCATAGCCACATTTTAAGGAATGGTTGCTAACCTGTTGTATGTTATTTACCATCTCTAATACATATTTCTTATCAAGAGATTCATCAGTGGTTAGTTTTTAGTTAACTGATCAAGCATAAACTCTTGGTATTGTATCATGTGAAACTGACAGTTTAAAGCTCTAGCTGAGAGAGTAGCTGAAGTGTAGACCTTTTACCCCATCTGTCTAATGACCTTGCTTCTCAGAAGGAATAGGGTTTTTAGCTGTGGTCGGCTACTGCCTTGGGACCCTGGGATATAGTTTCTGGGTCTGCAAGTGGGGCCTTGTAAAGGTGGTGATGAGTATCTGGCACCCTGTAAAATCTGTCTGGTTTGGCAGGGGCTGGGGTAAAGAATCTGGAGCGGCAAACATCATTGAAAGCATCATCCACCACAGAGAGAACAGGAGGTATAGCTAAGGGCCTGTGCTGTGGGAGGTGCAGAAAGGTCCTAAGTCTTTTTCTGGAGTCTGAAAAATCCTGTTGCTGCCATTGGAACTGTTCTCGCATGGCATGCAAGGTTTCCCAAAGGAGAATTCTTCTGGTGGGGAAGCAGCTGGAATGGATTCTTCAGCATCAGAATCTTCAAAATTGGAGAAGGGAGCCTCAGGCTGGTCAGTTATGTCTGATTCATCAGCAGAATCATCAGAAGACACTGGCTCAGGGGGCTCTGCCCTAGGTCTCTTCTCTGGGGCTGAGAGGCCCTGTCTGGGTGAGATTGAGATCCTCTAATTAAAGAAATTAAATCTTCTGCCAAAGAAAGCATTTGAGAACTAGAAGAGGGCCTGGATGTGGGGGTTTAACAGGCACTGTTTTAGTAGTCTTGGCTGCTTTAGCCCTGGCGAAGGCCTTAATGGACATGGCAGCTGGAGGCCTAGTAGCACCACGTGCTGGGGTAGAGACATCCAAGGGGATGGTGTCTGATAAGTCAACCACCGTAGTGGGTAAAATTTCTGAGGTCGATTCAAGAGTTGTAGCAGGGCCTCAGTTGTAAGAATAGGTTCAGCTGTACTTTGATCAGTTTTCGGTTTTTGCTTTACCGTGGTTTTGGGTGTCGGTCTTTATCTTTATTTTTTGGGGGTAGTCGGAGGATCCGACGGCATAATGTACGCAAAATCAGAACCGAAAACTGTTCTGCCGCTCGCCGGTTGAAAGAGGCACAGGCGAACAGGCTGCTACGGGCTGGGCCTAAACAAGGCAGACAGTAAGAGTGGAAATCTTTATGAGGTATTTGTTTCCCACAGGTTAAACAATTGTTAACTTTTTCTGACATCGGCTGAGGCAAGAAAGAGTCCCAACGGGTACTTAGCTTTAGAAGTCTGTAGTATTCGGTAGAAGTAATCTCTGGATCCGACCGACCGCACTTGCGAACAGCTTCCAAGAAAGACTGAGGAAAATGGCGGGCTGATGCTTTTATACCAAGACCAACAGAGATGACGTCGGGTGGAGTGCGACATCAGTCAAGCCGGACCCGGACTTTGAATCCGGCCGACTGCAGGGCTGCCTGACGACAGGACAACCCACTTGTTATGACTGCAGATGCATCCATGAAGGACATCTTCTTAATGTTAAGTTGTCCATCTCGCCTTCATTCTTGCTGGATGGGACCGCGTCCCTAGCACCTTATCCCGGGTGGCCTATCGGAAAAGACTCTTGAGAAGAGTGGAACCAAAACTGGCACGGCTTCTGGAAACCATGTCCAATTTGTAATGTGAAATGAATGTATGAGGAGAAGCCCAGGTGGCTGCTGCACAAATGGAATCTATTGGCAGCCTATCTTGAAAAGCTACGGATGTAGCTAATGCCCTAGTTGAATGAGCTCTAGGTCTTGAGGGTAGTTTTTGATGTCTGATCTCATAGATGAAGGTAATTGTAGAGGTGAGCCATCTAGAGAGGGATACTTTAGTAACAGGAAGGCCCAATTTCCCTTCCGCATATGACATAAACAATTGATTAGATTTCCTGAATTGTTTAGTCCTGTCTAAGTAATATCTAAGTCGGCGATGAACATCCAAAAAATGTAGCTTTTGTTCCGACCTGTTTGAATAGTTAGGGAAAAAGACGGGGAGATCAATAATTTGGTTTAGGTTTACTTGAGAGGAAACTTTGGGCAAAAAGGATGGATTAGCGGAGGGATACCTATCTTTGTGAAACACTAAGTAAGGAGGACTGCACAGAGCATGGAGTTCAGATACCCTTCGCTGAAGTTATAGCTACCAGAAAAAGTGTCTTCCAAGAAAACAACTTCAGAGAACATGAAGCCGCCGGTACGAAGGGGGGAAGGATTAAGGATGCCAGAACCAAGTTCAAATCCCATTGAGGCGGGGGATCTTTGATTGGAGGTTTGAGAAGAAATACCTTAAAAGGCTTTACAGAGTTTGTGAGCCATGATGCTAGACTCCGAGACACCAACATGAAAATTAGATATGGCAGCCAATTGAACTCTAATGGTAGATGCAGATGATCCTAAATGAAAGAGTTCTGCTAGAAAATCTAGAACAGACTGGATAGGTGCAGTAAAGGGATCTATATTTTTTGATGTTGCCCAAAAGGAGAAGCGTTTCCATTTGCTACTATAAATCTTCCGGGTAGAAGATTTATGAGAGGCTATCAAGATATCTCGGACCGAGCGAGATATTGAGGGAAGCCTGGCTAAGGTTGGAATCGGAGAAACCACGCTGTGAGGTTTAGAGAAAGCAGTGATTGGTGCAGCTGACCCGATTGGTGGGTTATCAGATCTGGTACTGGGTCCAGATGCCAAGGCTGCTCCAAAAGGTAATGATGAAGAAACGGAAACCATATCTGTCGAGGCCAGTAAGGGGCAATGAGGATCATTGTCACTCTCAAGGCGATGGCTTTCTGAATTAGTTGAGATATCAGTGGAAAGGGTGGAAAGGGGGGGGGGGAGGCATACAGAAGTCCCCGGGGCCAATCGTGGACTAGAGCGTCTCTGGTGGGATGGCCTGGTAACGGGAAGAGAGTGAAGAAGTCGTGACACTTGCCGTTTTGCGGAGTAGCAAAAAGATCGCAGCAAGGCTGGCCCCATCTTACGAATACTTCTTCTAGAACTGATTTCTTTAGAGACCACTCGTGGGGCATGAGAATTGCCCTGCTCAATTTGTCTGCAATAACGTTGGATTTCCCGGGAATGTGCATTGCTATCAGAAAACGCTGAGAAGAGATTGCCCATTGCCAAAGTCTGAGTGCCTCTCGACATAAAGGGTATGATCTGGCTCCGCCTTGTTTGTTGATGTACCACACTACGGACATGTTGTCCGTTTGAATTGCAATAGTCCCAGTGGGAAGAGAGTCGTGAAGGGCTTGCAACGCTAAAAGCACTGCTCTCATCTCCAAGACGTTTATGTGCAAGTGGCACTCGAAAGGTTGCCACGTGCCTTGGACTGTCCGGCCCTGATAATGCCCCCCCCCCCACCCGATCAGGGAGGCGTCTGTTGTCAATATGGCGACTGGGGGGGGGGGTGAAGGGGAAGAGTGAAGGGTCTTCCTCGGAGAAGTTGAGGTGATGTGATCCACCAAGACAGTTGATTCTTGCATGATTGAGTTATCAATATGGTATGGGACATCAGGAGCTGTTGAAAGAACCATTGAGTAAACAGCATCCATTGGAGGATCCTCATGTGAAAGCGAGCTAAACGGAGAAGGGGAATAGCTGCTGCCATGAGTCCTAACACCTTCAAAACTAGTCTGGCTTTGACTTTGTTGCATTGTAAAAGAAGGGAAACTTGTTTTTGAATATCTGACACACTCTGCTCTGTGAGTCAGGCTGAAAGATTGAGTGTGTTTAAGGTGGCGCCTATAAAGGTAATAGATAGACAAGGCGACAAGGCAGATTTTTCGAAATTTATCAAAATGCCTAGAGCTTGGCAAGATTGGATGGTGAAGTCCCTGGATAGAAGAAGCTGATGTCTGGTGGTGGCGGTAAGGAGCCAGTCGTCTAAATATGGAAACACCTGGAATCCTTGACGTCTCAAGTTAGCCGCGACCACTGCCATGCATTTGGTAAACACATGGGGGGCTGTAGTGAGACCAAAGGGCAGGGCCCTGAACTGGTAGTGACTGGCTCCCAGCCTGAAGCGGAGATATCTCCTGGAGCGTCTGTTCATCTTGATGTGGTAGTACACGTCCTGAAGATCTATCGAGCACATCCAATTGTCCTGACCCAAGAAGGGTAGAATGGACTGTAGCGTGACCATCCGGAATTTTGTTTTCCTGATATACTTGTTTAAGTAGCTGAGATCCAGTATGGGTCTCCAGTCTCCTGTTTTTTTTGGTACCAAAAAGAATTTGGAGTAGATTCCGGATCCTTGCTGGTCTGCTGGGACCGATTGGATAGCTCTTTTTGATAGCAGCTTTGAAATTTCTAATGCTGCTTGTTCCCTTAGACCGGGTGGAACGTCTGGAAGGGATCCTTTGGGTTGGGATGGGATGTGAATAAAGGGAATTTTGTAACCCTCGGATATGATCGACTGTACCCATTTGTCTTGAGTAAGGGAAAGCCAGGCTTTTGGGTACAGGGATAACCTTCCCCCGACTGCCTCCGAAGGTGGACAGCCGGGCAGCCCCTCAGGGATGCTGAAAGTGTTTATCAGCGAACATTTCTCTGCTACCCTGGTTTTGCGGACCTCCTCTGCCTCTAGGGCGGCGTCTATTATTATTCCCCCCCCTGTGCCTCTAGAGGGGAATCGCCTTGTCGCCAGATGAGACTCCCTGGGATTGTTTATGAACCACATCTTTCCCCCCTCTGACCTTTGGGATAGGGTCTAGAAGGGTAGAAAATGGACTTCTACGGCAGAGAGTCTTACCTTCTACCTCGCACCTGGTCAATGTATCCTTCACCTGTAGACCAAACAAGGATGATCCATCAAAGGGAGAATTGGTGAAGGACACCTTGAAAGGGTCCGCAAAGTTGCATAGCCGCATCCAGGCGTGACGTCGTAAGGCAACACCTGTGCCTGCGGCTCTACTCGCCCCATCCGCAGCATATGAGACCAGCCGCATGGAGGAGTTAAAGATGGAATTCACGGTTGCCAACTGGGAGTTCATTATATCTTGGAACCCCTCAGCTGTAGGATCCTTTATCAGTTCACCCATATCATTGAGTAAATCTCTCTGGAGACAAGTGAAGTGGCATAAGTAGTTCAGCGACCACATTGAAAAGGCCGCTGATGAGAACATCCGCTTGCCGTACCTGTCCATGGTCCTAGATTCCTTATTAGGAGGATGGACAGGAACCGAATGATCGGCTAACTCCTTCTTAGTGGCCGCAGCCACCACCATGGCATCAACAGGGACACCTTTGGATAAAAAATCTTTAACTCTAGGGGCAGTAATAAATTTAGATGGTATCCTCTGGGTGGGTTCCACTGAATCAGGAGCCGTCCAAACTTCCTTGCCACCACTTCCATAAGGGGGTCAAAGGGAGGGGACACCCAGGAGGTAGAAGGGCAAGAGCCAAACACCTCAGGATACACTGACTCATCCTCCAAAGGGTTAAGGGCTGGCCAGTTCCAGCAAAGGAGACATCCTCAGAGGGGGATCGAGGGGAACCTTCAGATTCCTCTAAGTCAGTGTCAGAGGTGATAGACTCAGGTGAGTCGATGTGCTTCCTCTTGCACCGCCTCTTCCTAGGGGGATCTCCTACCGGGTCAGGAGAGGCCTCGGAAGAGGAGGAAATTCCCAATGGGGAACCTTGAGGAGTTGGCTCTCTGCGGTCTAAGGCAAGGGAGTGAGTAGAAATCACCGCAGGCACTGTAGATGGAGGAGCTGAAGGAGCCGACTGTGGGGCAGACCCTGGTTCTAGCACGCTCCACATGACCTCGAAGGCACCCCTGTCAGGCAAGGCCTGGGTTGTCCTGTCGTCAGGCAGCCCTTCGGTCGGCCGGATTCCAAAGTCTGGGTCCGGCTTCGGCTGATGTCGCACTTCACCCGACGTCATCTCTGCTGGTCTTCGGGTATAAAGGCATCAGCCGACGCCATTTTCCTCAGTGTTTCCTGCCCCAGATGCCAGTTGCCCTCTTGGAAGGCTAAATTTTGGATAAATGCCAATGTTTCCAAAAAAGTAGAAGGAAAACACAAAAAATAAGCATGTATGTACATATATACAAACAAATACACCATAAGAGGCTCCCCCCCCAGCTAGCTATTAGGAGGGTAAATACCCTAGGAGTACCACAGAGGGGAAGGAGGGAGGGTAATCCTGACTGCAGATGCTATCCAGTTCGGACATCTACATTTATGGTAGGTACAAAACTGTACTATGTCCTTCATGGATGCATCTGCAGTCATAACAAATGGGTAGAATACCATAGCCAAACTAGGGGAGGAGGAAGAAAAATTATGGTGTAGTTAGGATTCCTTGCAGTACAGCAGTGGCAAACCCTGCTCGGGATCTAGAGTATAGAGGTAAATTATAATGCTTGGCAAATGTATGCACGGAGGTCCAAGTAGCCGCCTCAATAATGTCCTTGGTTGCCACTCCTCGTAAGAAAGCTGTGGTAGTGGCTGTAGCCCTTGTAGAATGAGGTCTTATGTTCTGTGGAATTGGTTTTCCATGGTAGGAGTAACAGAATCTTATGCAATTCCTATCCATTTGGAGATTGTCTGTTTGGAAATTGCTTTTCCTTCCCTTCCTGTTGCATAGGCTACAAAAAGCTGGTCAGTTTTTCTGTTACTTTTGGTTCTGTCCAGGTAGTAGCGTAACTGTCTATGTACATCCAAGGTATGCAGCATTCTTTCCCCCCTGTTTTGTGGATTGGGAAAGAAGGTAGGTAGGTGGATTGCCTGGTTTAAAGACACTCTGGATACCACCTTAGGCATAAATGTAGGATTAGTTCTCATGGACACTATCTTGATGGAAGATTAGGAAGGGTTGCACTGCCATTAAGGCCTGTAGTTCCGAAACCCTCCTTGCTGAGGTAATTGCCAGTAGGAAAGCAGTTTTCCATGACAGGTGTTGTAGATCTGCTGTTGCTGCTGGTTCAAACGGAGGGAGTGTCAACTTTTCTAGCACAAAGTTCAAGTCCCATGCTGGTAATGGTGGTTTCCTAGGAGGTTTTACATTCTTGATCCCTCTGAGGAACTGCCTGAGTAGAGGATGTGAAAAGGCAGGTGGATCAAAGCTGTATTCTGCTGAAATAGCTGATGCATGTATCTTGATGGAGGACAGGCCTGTATGTAGAAGCTCTGCCAAGTACTCCAGAATGTTAGCAATATCTATGTTCGACACATCTTTTCCTCTTTCAGTACTCCAAATGACAAATCTTTTCCATTTTCCTGCGTAGTTCCTTCTTGTTGAAGGTCTGCGGGCTTCAAGGATAATGTCTTTAACCCTTTGGGAAAGGTCTGGGTTAGTTGCTGCTATGTGATGTTCCAGGCAGTCAGTTGCAAGGTTTTTAGGTTTGGATGCATGATGTTGTAGTTGTTCTGAGTTAACATCAAAGGCATCAGGGGTATTGACCACATTTTCTCCCGAGACATGCTCCTCAGCAATGGGTACCAGTGTTGTCTTGGCCAGTTCGGAGCTATCAGGATTATCCTTGGACGTTCCTCTTTGATTTTCAGTAGTACCTTGTGCATCAAGCGAAGAGGTGGGAATGCATATGCTGTCAGGCCTTTCCAGCTGAAGGATAGAGTCCACCTTCCATGCAAGTGGGTGGAATGTCCTTGTGCAGAATTTTTTGAGCTGGTGATTGAGTGGGGAGCGAATAGATCTATTTGTGGCATTCCCCATTTCTTTGTGATGGCCTTGAAGATGTCCGGGTGTAGCATCCATTCGTGAGCATCCGAGGTGGTTCTGCTTAACATGTCTGCTAGGGTGTTCTCTTTTCCCGGCACAAATATTGCCTGTAACTGGATATTGTAGCTGAGAGCCAGATTCCAAAGGTCCAAAGTCATTCTGCATAGGGGGTATGAATGAGTGCCTCCCTGTTTGTTGATGTACCACATGACTGTGGTGTTGTCTGTCCTTATCATCAACTGGCCTTCTTTGAGGAATGGTCTGAATTTTTGGATTGCCAGTTTTACTGCCAGCATTTCTTTTTGGTTTATGTGCAGGTGCAGCTGATCTTGAGTCCACAATCCTTGTATGCATTTGTCCAACATGTGCGCCCCCCATCCTAGGTCTGAGGCGTCCGTTGTGATTGTTTGGCTTGCCCGAAAGTTGTGGAAGGGTAAGCCTGGGTTTGACTGGCATGCTTGAGCCCACCACAGGAACTCCTGTTTTAGGCATGGGATTAGTGGTATTTCTGTTTCTAAGCTGTGCCTGTGCTGAGACCATAAATTCTTTAGGTACCACTGTAGCTTTCTCATATGTAGTCTGGCATGTGGGACCAAGATTATGCATGATGCCATGAAGCCCAAGGCCTGCAGAACTTTTCTTGCTGTTAGTTTGTTCTGCTTTGTTAATGCCAAGTAGTAAAGAGGGAGCTCTTTTTGTTTTCTGCAGTTAGGAATGCCATTTATTTTACTGTGTCCAATTCCGCGCCCAAGAATGTTCTTGTTTGGGATGGTATCAGCCTTGACTTTTGTAAATTGACTGTGTATCCCAGGGCTTGTAGCAAGTAAATGACCCTTTGTAAATCTGTTGTCAGCTTGCTTTTGTTGTCCGCTTGTAACAGGCAGTCGTCCAGGTATGGATAAATTTGGATTCCCTGTACTCTGCAGTGAGCGATTACTGATGCCAGGCATTTTGTGAATACTCTGGGCGCAGTAGATAAGCCAAAGGGCAATGCTGAGAATTGATAATGCTCTGATCCTGCAAGAAATCTGAGGTATCTTCTGCAATTTGGTCGAATGGGGATGTGCAGGTATGCCTCCTTGAGATCTAGAGTTACCAGCCAACACTCCTTGCCCAGCATGGGAAGAAGTTGCTGTAGGGTCAGCATTTTGAATTTTGGGACAATGATGTATGTGTTTAAGATGGACAGGTCGAGAATAGGTCTCCAACTTTTCTCTTTTCTTGGCACTAGGAAGAGTCTGGAGTAGAATCCTTTGCCCTGTTCTGAGATTGGTACTCTTTCCACAGCTCTCATCTTTGTTAATTCCGCTATCTGCTGCAGAGCTTCTATTTTTTGATTTGGAGGCAGGTTTGGCATTCCTCTTTTTACTGGTAAGGTGTGGAAGTGGAACCGGTAGCCTTGGTCTATGGTTTGCAAAATCCACTTGTCTTTTGTGATATAGTGCCAATTTTTCAAAAATAAGGCTAACTTTCCGCCTAATGGTGCTGCTATTTGCTCCCTGGTAGGCGGAGTCAGAGCCAAGTCACTGTGATTGTCCAGTTGCAGTGGCAGTGGTTGTGCCTGTGCCTCGGTTATTGCCTTGCCACTGTCGTCCTCTGTAGGCACCTCCTCTGGATTGATTTCTGCCTCTAGAGCATCTATTCCTGCCCCTTTGGGATCTTGTGGAGTCAGGAAAGGACCAATTTTTGGCAGGCCAGTTCCTGCTAAACCTTGGGGGCTGAACCTGTAAGAAATCTTTAACTGTTTGTACAGATTTTGCCTTTTCTTCCATTTTCTTCATTACCTGCTGGGCAGGTGTACCAAATAGACTGGCCTTATCCATAGGAGCATCTAATAGCTTTGCTTTAACATGATCCGGTAAGACCTGTTCTTTCAACCATGCATGCCTTCTTATCACTGTGCCAGTCATGGCTGATCTAAATGAAGCCTCCAGTGCATCATAGCCACATTTTAAGGAATGGTTACTAACCTGTTGGATGTTATTCACCATTTCTAATACATATTTCTTATCTAAAGATTCATCAGAGGACAGTTTTTTAGTTAATTGATCCAGCATAAACTCTTGGTATTGGATCATATGAAACTGACAGTTTAAAGCTCTAGCTGAGAGAGTAGCAGAGGTGTAAACTTTTTCCCCCCATCTCTAACGACCTGGATTCCCTTTCAGAAGGAATAGGGTTTTTTGCTGTGGTCGAGGCTACTGCCTTAGGCCCCTGGGATATAGTTTCGGGGTCTGCAAGTGGGGCCTTGTATAGGTGGTGATGAGTGTCTGGCACCCTGTAAAATCTATCTGGTTTGGCAGGGGCTGGAGGTAAAGAATCAGGAGCAGTGCAGACATCATTAAATGCATCATCCACAACAGGCAGTACAGGAGGTATAGCTAAGGGCCTATGTTGTGGTAAGTGCAGAAAAGTCCTAAGCCTTTTCCTTGAATCTGAGAAATCTTGTCCCTGCCATTGGAATTGTTCTCTCATGGCATGTAAGGTTTTCCCAAAGGAAAATTCCTCTGGTGGAGAGGCAGCTGGAATGGATTCTTCAGCATCGGAATCTTCATAAGTAGAAAAGGAGCCTCTGGCTGGTCTGTAATGTCTGAGTCATCCGCAGAATCATCAGAGGACACAGGCTCGGGGGGCTCTGCTCTAGGTCTCTTTTCTGGGGGCTGAGAGGCCCTGTCTAGGTGAGATTGGGATCCCCTAATTAAGGATATTAAATCTTCTGCCAGAGTAAGCATTTGTGAACTAGAAGTGGGCCTGTGTGAGGGGGGCTTAACAGGCACTGATTTAGCAGATTTGGCTGCTTTAGCCCTGGCAAAGGCCTTAATAGACATGGCTGCAGGAGGCCTAGCAGCACCACGTGCTGGGGTAGAGACATCCAAAGGAATGGTGTCTAATAAATCACTAGGAACCACAGTTGTAGGCAAAATTTCTGAGGCCGATTCAAGTAAGGTAGCAGGAGCCTCAGTAGTAGTCATGGATTCGGCTGAAGATTGACCAGTTTTCGGTTTCGCTGAAACCGAGACACTCGCTTGCTTAACCGTGGTTTCGGCCGAAACCGCGGGCCGCGAGTGTCTGTCTTTTTCTTTGCGTTTTTTAACAATTTGGGTAGTCGGGGGATCCCCCGGCATAATGTACGCAAAATCTGGGCCGCAAAACTGTTCAGCAAACTCCGACGCCTAAGCGCTCGTCCGGTTGAAGGAAGCACAGGCCGAACAGGCTGCTACGTCGTGGTCTGGGCCTAAGCAAGGCAGACAGTAAGAGTGGAAATCTTTATGTGGTATTTGTTTCCCACAAGTTAAACAGTTATTGACTTTTTCTGACATCGGCTGAGGCAAGAAAGAGTCTAACGGGTACTTAGCTTTTTAGAAGTCTTCGAAGTAGTATTCGGTAGTAGTAATCTCTGGATCTGACCGACCGGCACTTGCGAACAGCTTCTGCTTCGGGCACCACGCGGCAAGAAAGACTGGGGAAAATGGCGTCGGCTGATGCCTTTATACCCGAAGACCAGCAGAGATGACGTCGGGTGAAGTGCGACATCAGCCGAAGCCGGACCCAGACTTTGGAATCCGGCCGACCGAAGGGCTGCCTGACGACAGGACAACCCATTTGTTATGACTGCAGATGCATCCATGAAGGACATCTAAAGTGGTAAAAAAAAAAAAAAAAAGAAGGAAATAAGGGCAACAAAGTTGTCAAACTAGGTAAAGTGGTATTTAAAACTAAGGTTTTAGTGAAAAAGGAGTACCAGGGGTCTTAAGATAGAAGATTTTAGAATTAAATCTTTGACTAACCTGCCTGAGCCGGTTGAAAAGTACCTCGTCAGCTATTGCGGCAAACGAGATCTGAGTAGTTACCGCCTAGCATTGTGGGATATAGGGGAGCCTCGAGCCGGTGGAATTAGCTCTCGAGCTTTAGTATTGGCAGAGTCGGAGCCGAGGATCGGCTCCAAACCCATCCAGCAAGAATGAAGGCGACTTAACATTAGGAGGTTCCGTATTGTAATGAGCTGAAATGGCAGAGGCATGTATCTTAACTGATGAGAAGGATAGGCCTTTGTCCAGCATCTCAGTTAGGTAATGTAAAATCTGAGGAATATTTGGAACAAGTGGTTCAAGTCCTTGTGCCTGGTTCCAAGCACAGAATCTCTTCCATTTTTCTGCATAAGATTTCCTGGTGCTGGGCCTCCTGGCTTCCAAAATGACATCCATAACAGCTTTAGAGAGAGGTGTGTTCTGAGTGGTTATAATATTACTTGCCATGCAGCCAGATTTAATGTTCTGAGTTGGCTGTGCAGGATCTGATTGTTTTGTTGAGTCAGAAGATGAAAAATTTGAGGTAAAGTCCAGGCTGGGCCTTGAGACAAGCTCTTTAGGATTGGGTACCAGTGCTGGCGTGGCCAGTCTGGGGCAATCATAATCATTTTTGGCTTCTCTTGTCTGACTTTTAGGAGTACCTTGGGAAGGAGAGGCAGTGGTGGAAAGGCATAAACTGTTAGGGTTTTCCAGCTGAATGGTAGAGCATCCACTTTCCATGCTTGTGAGTGATGAGTCCTTGTGCAGAATCTCTGTAGTTGGCAGTTGTGAGGGGAGGCAAAAAGATCTATGTCTGGGCATCCCCATTTCCTTGTTATCATGCTGAAGACCTGTGGATCTAGTTTCCACTCGTTTTCTTTCCTGGCAGGAATTGTGCCTGCAGATGTACTTGATAGGTCAGTGCTGTCTTCCACAAAGTCATGGCTTGCCTGCAGAGGGGGTAGGAATGTGTGCTCTCTTGCTTATGTACCACATAACTGTAGTATTGTCCATCTTTAGTAATAGTTGTCCTAGATTTAGTAGATCCTTGAAGGCTGTCAGGGCATTCTGTACAGCTAGCATCTCTTTTTGATTGATATGAAGATGCATTTGGTCCGTGGGCCACGTGCCTTGAATACATTTTCCTGCCATGTGTGTCCCCCCAGGCATAATCTGATGCATCTGTTGTTAGTGTCTGCCTGGCTGTAGGTAAAGTGAAAGGCTGTCCCTTGTTGTGGTGACAGGCCAGTGCCCACCATCGAAACTCCTGTTGCAGGCAGGGAATAAGAGTTATTATTGTTTCCAGGCTGTGGCAATGTTGAGTCCAAACACTTTTTAGATACCATTGTAGCGTCCTCATATGCAGTCTTGCATATGGAATTAGCAGGATGCAGGATGCCATGAAGCCCAAAGCCTGCAGAATTTTTCTTGCAGGTAGCTGGGTCTTTGTTGACATCATTTGAAAGTAATGAGTCAGTTGCCTTTGCTTGTCTGGCGTGAGATAAGCCATCTAGGCAGTTGTATTTAAGCTTGCACCCAGGAATATTATCTCTTGAGAGGGCACTAGTTTTGATTTCTTTTCGTTTACTGTGTACCATAGGGAAATTAGTAATCTTTTTACAAACGCCAGATACTTTAGTAGAATGTCCTTGCTCTCTGCTTGAATAAGGCAGTCATCCAAGTAGGGATATATTTGAATTCCTTTTTGTCTGCAAAATGCAATTACTGGTACCAGGCATTTTGTGAAGACCCTGGGCGCAGTAGATAAGCCAAAGGGCAGTGCAGAGAATTGGTAATGCATTGAGCCAGCTATGAATCTGAGGTATCTTCTGCAAGATTGTCTGATTGGGACATGCAGGTATGCCTCTGAGGTCCAAAGTAACTAGCCAAGCCTTCTTGCCCAGCATGGGTAGAAGTTGCTGCAGTGTCAACATTTTGAATTTTGGAACATCCAGGAAAGTATTTAGAATAGACAGGTCCAGTATTGGTCTCCAGGCTTTGTCCTTTCTGGGTACCAAGTAAAGTCTTGAGTAAAATCTTTGCCCCTATTCTTGCTGTGGTACTTTTTGAATAGCCCTCATGTCCATGAGAGCAGAAATTTGTTTTTGTGCCTCTTTCCATTGATTTTGTGGCAGGTCTGGCATACCTTTTGACCTTGTTAGGGTGTGAAAGTGGAACCTGTAACCCTGAGAAACAATATTCAGAACCCATTTGTCCTGGCTGATCATGTGCCAATTCTGTGAGAAAAGTGCTAGTTTTCCCCCTAAGGGTGCTGCCAAAAGTTAAGTGCTTGGCATTTGTAGAGGAAAGTCATTGGGACTGTTTCCTATAAGGTTGTGATTTGTCTTCTCCACCTTTGGGGGCTGAAACACCCCATTGTTTAGGTCTGTATGAGCTTTGGGGCTGAGATCTGCCTCTTCGGCGTCTGTATCTGCCTCTTTGTGGCCTGTCTGACACTGGAAAGGACCAATTTTTAGAAGGCCAGTTCCTGCTAAACCTAGGTGGCTGAACCTGTAAGAAATCCTTTACTATCTGCATTGATTTTGCTTTATCCTCCATTTTCTTTAACACCTCTTCTGCCTTAACACCAAACAAAGTATTATGCTGTAATGGAGCATCCAATAATTTTGCTTTAACATGATCAGGTAAACTCTGTTCTTTTAACCAAGCATGCCTTCGAATGACAGAACCTGTAACTACAGCTCTGCAAGATGCCTCTAATGAATCAAAACCACATTGCAAAGTACGCTTTCCCACTTGTTCAGCTGCATGCAATAAGTCCTGCATTTCCTTGTTTTCAGGACATTCAGAGCTTGTAAGCATTTTCTGTTTTAGCAAAGACATTAGGTATTGTTGATATTTAAGCAAATGAAACTGACAGTTTAAAGCCCTTACAGCTAAAGTAGCAGAGGTGTAAACTTTTTTCCCCCATCTGTCCAGTGCTCTAGAATCCCTATCAGAGGGAACAGGGTTTTTTTGCAGTGGAAGCCTTGACCCCTTTGGGACCCTGAGAAATAGTTTCTGGATCAGCAGCAGGGTTTTTATAAAGAAATTTATGAGAATCTGGAACCCTGTAGTACCTATTTGGCTTAACTGGTGCAGGGAGTGGAGAATCAGGAGTCAAACTGGATTCAGAAAAAACATCATCAACAATATCTAGTACAGGGGGGATAGCAAATGGCCTGTGCTGAGGCAATAAAAGAAAGTCTCTTGAGCCTTTTCTTGGATTCTGAATAATCCTGGCTCTCCCAATGGAAATGTTCCCTCATGGTGTGCAGGGTTTCCCCAAAAGAGTAGTCCTCAGGAGGAGAGGCTGAAGGGATAGATTCCTTCAGCATCAGAGTCCTCATAGGGAGGAAGAGAATATCCCTGTTCTGAAGAGGAATCAGAAGAAATAGAAACCTGGCCAGAGGAGTCATAGTCAGCATCTTGCCTAGGCCTTTTATCAGGAGGGGGTGGGAGCCCCTGATCAAAGTAATTAGGTCCTTGGCCATTTTGAGCATCTGTTTCTTTGGCATGGATGACTGTCCAGGAGAATGCTGTACTTGTTTCTTTGTCTTTAAAGGTGTTTTAGACTTTGCCTTGGCTGCTGAAGAGGTCTTGATAGTAAGCTGTGTAGGTCTGAAAACACCCCCAGAAGCCCATGCCTGCTCAGCGGCTCCGGACCCATCTGAGAGAATTGTTTCCGTAGGCCCACTACCTTGAGTTTCCAGAGGCCTAGCTGTCTCCACGTGGGAGTCGGAGGCGGCCTGTGGCTCTGAGGTAGTGGGTGTCAGGGGCTGAGAAAGCACCTCACTGAAACCCGAACCGACGACTGGCCTAGAAGAGGCTTTGTCATCGGTTTTGGACCTCGGATACCTGTCTGTTTCTTTGTCCTTGCACTTTTTATGGACTCCAGTCGTCGGTTGTTCCGACGGCATTATATAGTTAAGCCTTCGGCCAAAGTAATGAAAAGCAAAATCGAACCGAAGCTTAATAGTGTGTTGATTGAATCTAGCACAAAAGCGACAACTAGCAACGTCGTGGTCAGGGCCTAGGCAAGGAATACAGTAAGAATGAAAATCCTTATGAGATATTTGCTTCCCACAAGAAATACAATTGTTAACTTTTACTGACATCGGACTGGAGCAAGAAAAATTTCCCCAATGGGGTACTTAGCTTTACTGAAGACTTTAGACCTGAAATTCAAATTCAAAAATCTCAGGAGTCGGCTGACCGGCACTTGCGAACTGCTTTTGCTTCGGGCACCGCGCAGCAAGAAAGACTGAAGAAAATGGAGTCGGCTACATCTTATATACCCCTGGCGCACTGACATCAGGGAAGAGGCGACACCAACCGACGCCGGACCAGGACTTTGGAATTCAGGCCGACTGTGGGTAGCCTGCCAGCAGGATAACCCAAGTGTAATGACTGCAACAGTGAAACACGATGAACATCCTATAATTCAAAATGGAAAGGGATGATGATGAAACAGAGTAGAAGCTCAAGAAACAAAGAGAAACTGGGATTTTGGATGCAGACCCTTAAGCAGAACAATAACCAAGCAGATTATTGTATTTATAAAGTAACAGAAAGTATTCTAAAAACTAAAACCAATCTGCCAACAGGGATGACTACAATTACGGAAACAGACAATAAGCAAGAGGGGATAGAATTTATTGGACAAAAATGGTAAAAGAAACAAGGTATTGATGGCAAATAATTAGAAAGGGAAAGGTAACAGACTGGGAAGATGCCAAAAATGTATTTGGACTGCAGGACAGAGATCATCTTCCCTATCAAGGACCGATAGAGTATAGGCAAAGAGAAAGCAATAGGACCATCCTAAGCGAAAGACCACCATGGTTTTTAGTAGCATATAGAACAGAAGCTACTGTTAAAAATTAATAATTAGTAGAGCATAAAAAATATTGCATGACAACTGCAAGAATCAAACACAAGAGGTTAAAAAAGATTGGGAACAGAGACTGGACAAGCAATTCATAAAGTAACAATGGAGGGCGACATGCATGTCTGCCAAATATAGAACAAAATCTAGAAGATATCGGATGTTTGCTTGGAAGTGTTTACACAGGTATTTTTACATCCCAAGTAGCCTCCAAAGAATTTTTCCTCAAGTAGACAGCAAATATTGGGTCTATATTATGTGATAGAAGAATCTCTTCTTCGAACACATAACAATACAGTGAACGTTGTAAACCGTGAAAGGCCACTTCCTCAGATTTTTTCCTCAGGGAAAAAATTCAGTTGGCCGTTGTCGGGAATTGCCCTTATTTTCAATGTAGAGTGATCTCGGAGTTGGTATATATAGTTAGGGGGGGATGAGGGGCAAAGACCCCCACTTAATTAGTGTTTTAAAGTTTTTTTTATTTTGCGGCCTCGTGAATTTTTTCCCAGAGGAAAAAATTTGAGGATGTGGCCATTCGCAATTTATAGCATTCACTGTATACATGTCGATTATTATGTGTTCGAATAAGAGATTCTTTGATCACATAATACAAACCCCAAATGTTGAGAGGTGTGACGGGGAAGAAAGAGGTAACTGGGAACATATTTTTTGGGCGTGTAATATGTAGGCAGAATTTAAAGATTCTCTGCAGACTGCTCTGTCACAGATAGAGGGTGAGCAAACTGCTCTGAGGAAATTATTATTTTTTTTTTTTTGAGTTATGATACAGAACTGGAATTGCCTAGACATAGTGAGGCCTTGCTGAGTTTAATACTGGTTGCTGACAAAAAGCAATTACGAGAAAATGAAAATCAAGTCTAAACCAACTTTACTGTAAGTAGTGAATATTTTAAAATTGCTAAAACAACTAGAATTGGAATCTTTAGAAAAAGGGTTGAGCAGATTACAAAGGAAAAATGGGAACTGTGGGAACAATACATACATAGGAGGAACAAGGTTTAAAAAAATGCAGGATTTGAATGAGCTATGTAATGTCCGACTGACAATGACTGGATAGATTATAAGTAAAGTATGTTTGCAACTACAATTATGCCAGCATCGTTTATAATGTATAAAGTCTGCAACTAAAACGATGTCAAAATAGTTTTTCATTTACATTAATATGTGATCACATATGTCATGAGTGATAATTTAAGATTTTTTTTTTTTTTTTTTTTTTTTAATTATTAAAGAAACTTCATCCCCCAAGTCCCTGCCTGCTTCCCTCTGTAAAATACCTACTAGGATAACCCATCAACTATAAATAGGGAGCCAGTCCTGGCGGTGTTTCCCAGCACCAAACCTAGCCTCAATGGGCCCAGAGAGTAGTCCAGGATGCCTGCTAAGCAGCTGGAAACATGACTTATCAGGACAAGAAGTCACTTTTCAGCTACAGCCTAAAACAGGCTTTGTATCATGAGAATGGAGGAATGCCATGGTTACCCCACTTCACAAGGGTTGACCATTAACAACCCCCAAATAAAGACCTATTAGTCTGACTAGTCTAACATACAAAATCACTGGAACAAACTATTATGGAAATGATCAACAAACACACAGGCAAACTGCATACACTAGATCCATCCCAGTCTGGCTGTGTCAAGGGAAGATCATGCCTACTAAAATTTGGTGGCCTCAAGACAATGGATAAGGAGAAAACTGTGCATACCACCAACCTAGACCTGGCTAAAGTATTCAATACAATACCCCACTCAGGTATAGCTGACAACTCACGAAACAAGCTCCAGTGAGAGCAGTCTGAGGAGGACATAAAACACTTCTCTAGCATCCTGGGTGTCTGTTCAGTGACCTCCAGCTTCTTTCAAGCCCGGCAAGAGACCCACCATCTCATTAACTGGGGGAACAACCCAATAAATAGCTGAGCCAGAACCAAAAGCCTCAAGAAAAATGGATTCCTCCCAAGAAAGGGCTTTGGAACGCCAACCTCTTTTCTGCTTCAGAACTTAGATCTTCCTGAATAAGACGTCCTCAAGTGATGATCTGAAGGACCCATCCCCTTCATCGAAAGCAGTGTCTTCTGTCAGAGACTCTTGGGGGGGGGGGGTCAAAGTGTTTCCTCTTACACTTGTGCTTATGAGAAGCCTCACTGGGAAAAGCTGCAAAAAAATTTCTAAGACTGACAGTTGTCTGAAGGAGGACAATCTACAGGCCAGTGTGAATCGAATGCCACAAAAGGATAAACAGTACAGGATCAGGATCCAGGGCTATCGGATACATAGTGGGTGGATCCTAGAGGGAGAAACATGTCCTGTCTTCCGCCATGGAGAAAGCTCTCTCAACTGCCTCAAGCAGAGGGGTAACCCAAAATCACCCCCAGCAAGAGCCAAAGATGCCACACCAGGATGACTGAGGGGACCAACTTGACCATGGTCCTAGACTGAAGCCAGAGCAGAGCTATCTAATGCTGATACACATAGAAGGGAAGGCTCTAACTGCTTCAGAGTTTAGCCTCTAATCCTGGACTCACTGGCAAAGCTTCTGTTCCAAGATCCATCAGGCTCTGAGGAAGTTGGTGATGGCTGAATCAGAGAAGATGCCGGAGTCGAAGATGACAACTTAAATCCAAAAGAAATCTTGGATCCAGTGTCCCTGAACCAGAGGTCAGATGGGTGTAGAAGTAGCTATGGGCAAGGGAGAAGGTCCAAAGCTCACAGATCCAATGGTAGAAGCCTGGAGAACTCCCAACTAAATATGAGCCCTGAGGAATTTCCTCATCATTCCATCCACATTAGCTTCGGTCAGGCTTGTTGTAGACCTAATGAACCTTAAGGAAGAAGATGTGAAAGCTGGTCTAGAAGTCATCTGCATGGGTTTTTCCTGAAGAAATGGCGAAGACCTTGGCTCCAATAAGGAAGGAATCCTGGATTGTAATGGCAGCCTGATCAAAGACAGTTACAGGAGCCAAAGGCTTGAAAAGCTTAGAAGTCGGAGCTGAAGATTACATTGACTATGTGCAGGCAGGGTATCATTATTTCACCTCTCTGTCCTGTCCTTTTCTTTGGGCCTGTCACTATTGTCCCCCTCATGCTTCTCAGGGGACATCTTCCCAGACGGAGAAGCTTCAAATGCAGATGAAACAGATTTGCAGGATTCTCCTGGAAATTGAGGACACTTGAAAAAGTACAGTTGTGTACACTTGCCATAAATGTAGATGTTCGAGTATATTCACTGTTGCAGTCATCATATTTGGGTTATCCCTGCCAGGGTAGCCCACAACCGGCCTGAATACCAGAGGCTTAGTATTTCTGCGTCGGCTACTGTCGCTTCAGGACTGACGTCAGGTAGTCAGTAGTATAAAGTAAGGCAGCCAATGCAGTTATATCAGTTTTTCTTGCCCTAACCTGTCAGGAGTCCCCAAGTAGGAGCCAGGTTCTGGTGGAAGAACCCCACCGGTAGAAAGTAAATACCAATATGTCCCTTGTAAGGAAAGAGAAGAAAAAAATGGGGATGGAGGGAGGGAAACCAGGACTGCAACAGTGAATACACTTGAGCATCTATAATTATGGTAAGTGTACACAACTGTACTATGTTCTTCGTGTTTCACTGTTGCAGTCATCACATCTGGGTTGATTCCCAAAGCTGAGGAAATGGGTGGAGGCAGTCAAGAAAAAGTACAGTTTTGTACCTACCATAAATGTAGATGTCCGATAGATATGCAACTGCAGTCCTTACATATGGGTTTGTCCTGCCTCAGGCAGCCCTTCGGTCGGCCGGATTCCAAAGTCTGGGTCCGGCGTTGGCTGATGTCGCCTCTTCCCCGACGTCAGAGCGGCTGGGGTATAAAAGCATCAGTCAACGCCATCTTCTTCAGTGTTTCTTGCCCCAGATGCCAGGTGCCCTCCAAGGAAGGCTAAATTTAGAGACTGGATAAAAAATTCCAGACATGCACAACAGTAATAAACAGATGCACCATAACAGATTTCCCCAGCTAGTTTGAAAAAGGGAAGTGGACCCAAAAAGGAGAATTTACAGAAGGGTAGGAGGGAGGGAAAACCTGACTGCAGTTGCATATCTATCGGACATCTACATTTATGGTAGGTACAAAACTGTACTATGTCCTTCAAGAATGCAACTGCAGTCCTTACATATGGGTTGAATACCATAGCCAAGCTGGGGGTGGTAGGATCTAAGATAAAGATGGTGTAGCTAAAATGCCCTGCAGGACTGCCGAAGCAAAGCCTGCTCGGGATCTGGAATACAAAGGCAGGTTGTAGTGTTTGGAAAATATATGCACGAAGCTCCACGTAGCAGCTTCTAGAATATCCTTTGTAGCCACCCCTCTTAGAAAGGCTGTGGAGGTGGCTATAGGTCTGGTGGAGTGTGGCCTGATATTGGCTGGCACACCTTTTCTATGGAAAGAGTAACAGAATCTGATGCAGTGTCCAATCCATTTTGAAATTGTTTGTTTGGAAATTGCCTTTCCTTGTACTCCAGCAGCGTAAGCTACAAATAGTTGGTCAGACTTTCTGTTGGCTTTTGTTCTGTCCAAGTAGTAGCGCAATTGTCTGTGTATGTCCAAAGTGTGCAGCAGCTTTTCTCCTTTATTTTAAGGATTGGGAAAGAAGGTAGGCAGGTGAATTGTTTGATTTAGAGACACCCTGGATATCACTTTTGGCATGAATGAAGGATTGGTTCTTAAAGGAACTCTGTCCTGATGGAAAATGAGAAATGGAGGTACTGCCATGAGGGCCTGTATCTCCGAGACTCTTCTTGCTGAGGTAATTGCCAACAGGAAAACTTTTCCAGGAGAGAAATTGCAATTCTGAAGATGCTGCTGGCTCAAAAGGAGGAAGAGTTAATTTTTCCAACACAAAGTTGAGGTCCAATGCAGGCACTGGTGGTTTTCTGGGAGGTTTGATATTCTTTATCCCTCTTAGAAACTGTCTTAGCAAAGGATGTGAAAACACAGGTGGATCACTGTTGTATTTTGCTGAAATTGCTGAAGCATGTATTTTTATATAGAAGAATATGAAAGGCCATTATGTAGCATTTCTGCCAAGTATTCTAGTATCTGTGGGATGCTCATTACTGATGCATCCTGACCCTTGCTGACATTCCAGATGCTGAATCTCTTCCATTTGGCTGAGTAAGTCTTTCTGGTGGAAGGTCTGCGTGCCTCCAGTAAGATCTCTTGAACTTTCTTGGAGAGAGAGAGAGAGATATGGGGAGAAGTCATGGTACCCTCCAGGCTGTCAGCTGCAATGTTTGCAGGTTGGGATGAACCGTCCTGTAATTGTGCTGAGTCAGAAGTAGAGGCCATTGAGGCAAAGGCCACGGCTTGGTGCGAGTTATGCTCCTTAGTAATGGATACCAGTGCTGTCTTGGCCAGTCTGAAGCTATCAAAATGCCTTTTGGTTGTTCTGCTTTGATCTTCAGTAACACCTTGGTCATTAATGGTAGAGGTGGGAATGCATAGAATGTTAGAGAGTTCCAGCTGAAGGAGAGAGCATCCATTCTCCAGGCTCGAGGATGGTGTGTCCTCGAGCAGAACTTCTTCAGATGATGATTGAGGTGTGAGGCAAAGAGATCTATGTCCGGCTTCCCCCATGCACGAGTTATTTGTGAAAAAATGTCTGGATGCAACATCCATTCATGCGGATCCAAGATGTTTCTGCTCAGACTGTCCGCTAGAACATTGTCCTTGCCTGGAACAAACTGGGATTGCAACTGTATGTTCAGTTTCAGGGACTTTTCCCAAAGAGTCATTGTTAGCCTGCAGAGGGGGTACGAATGAGTGCCTCCCTGTTTGTTTATGTACCACATACACCACACTCTGTCTTTATTAGAAGTTGACCTTGCTGAAGAAATTTTCCGAAGGCCTCGATAGCATGAATCACTGCCAACATCTTTTTGATTGATGTGCAGATGCACTTCCTGGGGTGCCCATTGCCCTTGAATGCATCTGCCCTCCATGTGCGCCCCCAATCCATGATCTGAGGCGTCTGTTGTAATGGTTTGGCTTGTTTGAGGTTTGTTGAAAGACATGCCTTTGTTTAACTGGCTTGCTTGTGCCCACCACAAAAATTCCTTTTGTAGACATGGAATGAGTGGAATAATTGCTTCTAAGTTGTAGCTGTGCTGAGACCATAAACTCTTTAGGTACCATTGTAGTTTTCTCATGTGTAGTCTTGCCAGTGGAATCAGAAGAATGCAAGATGCCATGAAACCCAGGGCCTGCAGGATTTGCCTTGCAGTCATCTGGGTGTGTTTTGCTAAGCTTTTGAAGTAATCTGGTAATTGTTATTGTTTTTCTTCTGTGAGGAAAGCCATTTGTGAGTTTGTGTCCAGTTTGGCTCCTACAAAAATTATTTGTTGGGATGGCAGTAGTCTTGATTTTTGAATGTTGACTGTGTATCCCAAAGCCTGTAGTAAGCGAATGACATAGTTCAAGTTTCTTATCAAGGCTTGCTTGCTGTCCGCTTGTATAAGGCAAACGTCCAGGTAAGGGTATATTTGTATCCCCTGGAGTCTGCAGTGTGCAATTACTGATGCCAGGCATTTCGTGAATACTCTGGGCGCAGTAGATAAGCCAAAAGGCAATGCTGAGAATTGATAATGCTCTGACCCTGCAAGAAATCTGAGGTATCTTCTGCAACTGTGTCCGACAGGGACATGCAGGTATGCCTCCTTGAGGTCCAGAGTAACCAGCCAAGACCCCTTGCCCAGCATGGGAAGAAGTTGCTGTAACGTCAGCATTCTGAATTTTGGCACAATGAGAAAAGTGTTTAGAGCGGACAAGTCCAGTATAGGTCTCCATTGCTTTTCTTTTCTTGGAACAAGGAACAGTCTTGAGTAGAATCCCTGGCCTTGTTCCTGAGGAGGAACCTTTACTATTGCTTTGATTTTTAGCAACTTTGAAACTTGTATGAGTGCCTCTGCCCTTTGATTTTGTGGCAGGTTTGGCATGCCTTGTCTTGTTGGTAAGGTATGGAAGTGGAACCTGTAACCTTTGTCTATTATGTCCAGAATCCATTTGTCCTTTGCTAAACGTGCCAATTTTTTTGAGAATAAGGATAATTTTCCACCTAAAGGTGTTTCTCTTTGAGCCTTGGTCGGCGGTGCCAAAGTCAAGTCATTGTGATGGTCTCTGTGGAGCAGTAGATGCCCCTGCGCCACTTCTCTGATTAGTCGGTTGCCATTGGCAGCCCCTGTAGGAGCCTCGGTATTGCCCTCTACCTCGAGCACGCCTGTTTTTTTCCCCTTTGGAACTTGTCAGTGTCTGGAAAGGACCAATTCTTCGAAGGCCAATTCCTGCTGAACCTTGGTGGCTGAACCTGGAGGAAATCTTTGACTGTTTGTACTGATTTAGCCTTTTCCTCAACTGATTTCAACACATCCTGAGCATTAGCACCAAATAGCTTGTGTTTTTCCAGAGGTGCATCTAGAAGCTTTACTTTAACATGATCTGGCAATGCCTGTTCTTTCAACCAAGCATGTCTACGTATGACGGCCCCTGTCATAGCTGCCCTACATGAAGCTTCCAATGCATCATAACCACACTGAAGAAAATGATTGCTAACCTGCTGGGTATTATGAACCAAATCCTGCAAGGCCTTTCTATCTAAAGGCTCAGGAGAGGCTAACTTTTTCTGTAAATCATCCATCAAGAAATCCTGGTACTGAAACATATGAAAAAGACAGTTAAGTGCCCTCATGGCAAGGGTGGTTGAGGTATAAACTTTTTTGCCCCACCTCTCAAGGGACCTAGATTCCCTGTCTGCGGGCAAAGGATTTTTGGCCGTGGAAGTGGCCACTCCTTTGGGCCCCTGGGAAATAGTTTCTAGATCAACAGAATGGACCTTAAAACGATATGCTTATGAGTTTCAGGAACCCTGTAATATCTGTCTGGCTTGACAGGAGCAGGAGGGAGAGAATCAGGAGAAGCACTCGAGTCTGAGTACACATCATCCAGTACATCTAACACTGGAGGAATAGCTAAAGGCCTGTGCTGGGGTAGCTTAAGGAAAGTACGAAGCCTTTTCCTGGAGTCGGAGAAATCCTGGCCCTGCCACTGAAAGTGCTCTCTCATGGAGTGGAGAATTTCCCCAAAAGAAATATCCTCAGGAGGAGAGGCAGAGGGAATAATTCATCAGCATCAGAATCCTCGTAGGCCTGGAAGGATTCTTCCTGGGAATCTGAATGGTCTGAGTCACCAGAGGCTTCATCTGAGGAAAAGGTACCTGTCTGCTCAACCCTAGGCCTTTTGTCTGCAGGCAGCTCAGAACCTCTGTCTGGGTGAGCCTGAGAGCCTCTGATTAAGGAAATTAGATCTGCAGCTAAAGTCATGATCTGTTTATCTGAAGTGGGGCCCTGTAAAAAAGATTTAGGAGGGTGAGACTTAGCCTGGCTGGCAGCCTTAGCACGTGTGTAGGCCTTGATGGACATAGACACTGGAGGCCTAGCTGCCCCACGTGCAGGAGTAACTTTGTCCACCGGTATGGTGTCAGGCAAATCTTGGGTTTCGTTTTCAGGAGGAAAAACAACAACCGGCACTGAGGAAGCCTCCGGGGCCGAAGTGTGCGGTAAAGCGGTGTCGTCGGTCTGGAGCAGTTGAACTACCGCCTCCGAAGAGACCGATGCACTCGCGGTAGGTTTTGGCGTGGTGTCGGTGGAAGTCGCGGGCCGAGGATGTCGGTCCCGGTCCTTCCGTTTTTTGGAAATATGTGTCGTCGGTGTTTCCGACGGCATGATACAGGAATAATTTTCCCAAAAAAATTCTTCAGCAAATTCTGCCCGGCACCTGAGTGTGCGCTTACTGAAGCAAGCACAGGCAGCACAGGCCGAGACGTCGTGGTCTGGGCCAAGGCAGGGAAGGCAGTAAGAATGGAAGTCCTTATGAGGTATTTGTTTACCACAAGACAAACAGTTATTAACTTTTGCAGTTTTATCTGACATCGGCTGAGGCAAGAAAAGGTTCCCCAATGGGGTACTTAGCTTTTTGATGACTTCGGTAACTGAAAACACAGGAGCTGGCCGACCGGCACTTGCGAACTGCTTCTGCTTCGGGCACCGCACGGCAAGAAAGACTGAAGAAGATGGCGTCGATTGATGCTTTTATACCCCAGCCGCTCTGACGCGGGAAGGCGACATCAGCCGACGCCGGACCCAGACTTTGGAATCCGGCCGACCGAAGGGCTGCCTGAGGCAGGACAACCCATATGTAAGGACTGCAGTTGCATTCTTGAAGGACATCTAGGGGCTGGCTAGGATTCCCTGCAAGACTGCAGAGGCAAACCCTGCCCTAGATTTGGAGAAGAGAGGCAGGTGGTAATGTTTGGTAAAAGTGTGAACAGATGTCCAGGTGGCAGCCTCCAGGATATCCCTGGTGGGCACTCCACTGAGGAAAGCGGCAGAGGTGGAGACTACTCTTGGGGAGTGAGTCCTGACCCCCTTGGGGAGAGGCTTTCTGTGTTGTTTGTAGCAGAAATTGATGCAGTGTGCCTTCCATCTGGAAATGGTTTGTTTGGAGATGGCTTTGCCTTCTGCCACTGTAGCAAAGCTAACCAGCAATTGATCAGTCTTTCTGAAGGATTTAGTCCTGTCTAGACAGAACCTGAGCTGTCTGTGCACATCTAGGGGGTGCAAGATCCTTTTCCCCTTGTTCTGGGGATTAGGAAAAAGGTGGGCAAATGAAAGGATTGGTTGAAAATCACACTGGACACCAACTTGGGCATGAAGTATGGGTTAGTCCTGAGGGATGCTCTGTCAGCATGGAAGATGATGAAGGGTTCCACAGCCATGAGTGCTTGCAGCTCGGAGACTCTTTTGGCTGAAGTGATGGTCACAAGGAAACCTGTCTTCCAGGACAGAAATTTTAGCTGTGCAGAAGAAGCTGGTTGGAAGGGGGGCAGAGTGAGCTTTGCAAACACAAAGTTAAGGTCCCAATTTGGGTTGGTGCTCTTCTGGGTGGCCTCAAGTTGCTAGTACCTCTTAGAACTGTTTAATCAAGGGGTGTGAGAAAAGGGGCTGCTCAGTGGGAAAATGAGCAGAGGCATGAATTTTAACAGAGGAAAATGAGAGGCAGCTGTGTAGCAGGTCAGCTAACTAATCCAGGATGAGATGGAGGGAGGGCTGTGCTGTACTGGCTCCTTTAGCCTGAATCCAGGTGCAGAACCGTTTCCATTTATCAGCATAAGACTTTCTAGTGCAAGGGCGTCTGGCCTCACGTATAACATCTAGAACCTGTTTACTGAGGCTGGCAGACTGATCAGGGGTTAGGGAATAAGCCAAGCTGCCAAATTGAGTCTGCAATTGGGGAAGCATGAATTCCCCTTCCCTCTGGGTGAGGAGGTTTGGAATCTGAGGAAGATGCCATGGTGGCAGAGGGGACAGGCTGCGCAGCAAGGGGTACCAGTGCTGGCGAGGCCAGTCTGAAGCTATAAGAAATGTCCGTCTGAAGCTATAAGAAATGTCCTTAGTTTTTCCTCCTTTATTTTGAGCAGTACCCTGGGGATGAGAGGTAATGGAGGAAAGGCATAGACAGATAGAGAGACCCAGGGGAAGGACATGGGCATCCACTTTCCAAGCCATGCAGTTATGCTCCCGGGTGCAGAATTTGCGGAGCTGATGGTTGGTATGGGAGGCAAAGAGGTCGACCTTCGGGATGCCCCATTTCTGAGTTATCAGGGTGAAGGTTCTTCTGTTGAGCTGCCACTAGTGTGGGTCCAGAGATTTCTGCTTAATTGGTCTGCCAGAGAGCTGAGAGAACCTGGTAGGAATTGTGCTAACAGGTGGAGTTGCATGGCAGAGGCTGTGTGCAAAACGGTCATGGCCAGCCTGCATAGAGGGTAACAGTGAGTCCCTCCCTACTTGTTGATATACCACATTACAGTGGTGTTGTCTGTTTTAAACAGGAGAGCCCCTGGGGAGAGAAAGGGCTTGAAAGCTATTAAGGCGTGCTGGACAGCCATCAACTCTTTTTAGTTGATGTGCAGAGGGATTTGTTGTGGGCTCCATTGGCCCTGTATGCACATGCCGTCTAGGTGTGTCCCCCAGGCATAGTCTGATAAGTCTGTGGTGAGGGTCTGGGAGGCGGGGGATGGTGAGAAAGGTAGTCCCTTGTTGTGGGAGCATGCTGTTGCCCACCAAAAGAAAATCTTTTCTGAGGCAAGGACTTACAGGTATGAGAGTTTCCAGGTCTTGAGTGTGTTGACACCAAAAGCTTTTTATGTACCATTTTAATTTCCTAATATGCAGTCTGGCATATGGAATGAGTAGTATGCAAGATGCCATAAACCCCAAAGCTTGCAGGATTTTCCTTGCAGATAGCTGGGGTCTGGTGGCTAGTTGAGAAAAGTAGGCTGTCAGGAAATTTTGCTTTTCTGGTGTAAGGAATGCCATCTGGGATGCTGTGTCCAGGCTTGCTCCCAGGAATATAATCCTTTGGGTGGGCACCTATTTGGATTTATTTTCATTGATTGTGTACCCAAGGGAGGTTAGTAGGGACTTTACAAGGGCCAGGGGCTTAAGCAGTTTTTCCTGGCTATCTGCCTGAATTAGACAGTTGTCTAAGGATGGAAAAATCTGGATATTCCTTTGTCTGCAAAAGGCAATGGCCGGAGCCGGATATTTTGTGAAAACTCTGGGAGCAGTAGATAAGCCAAGGGAAGTGCAGAGAACTGAAAGTGCTGAGATCCTTCCCTGAAACGGAGATATTTCCTGCATGATTCCCTGATACGAATATGGAGGTAGGCCTCTTTTAGATCTAGGGTGGCTAGCCAAGCATCCTTGGAGAGCATGGGTAGCAGCTGCTGGAGGGTGAGCATTTTGAATTTTGTCATCACCTAGAAGGTGTTTAGAATGGATAGATCGAGGATGGGGCGCCAGGTGCCCGCTTTTCTAGGTACCAGAAAAGGTCTGGAGTAGAAACCTTGGCCTCTCTGTTCTGCATGAACGTGCTCTACTGCCCTCATACACAGCAGGGAAAGGACTTGTTGTGCGCCTCTGCCCACTGATTTGGAGGTAGATCTGGGAACCCTTCTGGGGTAGGAAGGGTGTGGAAAGAAAGTATGTATCCCTGGGACACTAGGTTGAGAACCCAGCGGTCGTTGGTAATGGTGGCCCAGGTGCTTGCGTGAAAGGAGAGTTTTCCTCCTCGGGTAAGTGAAGGTGGGCCGAGGGAGAGGGTGGGGGAGGTGAGTCATTGTGTGTTCTTACCACAAGGGGGTGGCTTAGAACTCTCTGGTTTTGAAGTAGAGGTAGTCCACTGCTTAGAACTCTGCATTCCTTGTGGCTACTGTTGGTGGGGTCTGGCCTGAACTGGCTTAGTGGGAGCAGGAAAGGACCAGTGCTTGGTGGGACAATGCCTGCTGAACCTGGGTGGCTGGACCTGTAAGAAATCCTTAATTGTCTGCATAGGTTTTGCATTTTCTTCCATCTTTTTTAAGACCTCTTCTGCCTTAGTGCCAAATAAGTTGCTTTTGTGCAAGGGGGCATCCAACAATTTAGATTTGACATGGTCTGGCAAGGGCTGTTCCCTAAGCCTTGCATGCCTTCTAATGACAGATCCAGTGACTGCTGCCCTGCAAGAAGCTTCTAGGGCATCAAAACCACAGTGCAAGGTGTATTTAGTTACTTGACTTGCAGAATGCATTAATTCTTGTAACTCTTTAGATTCTGCAAAAGCAGGAAAGGAAGACAGTTTTTGTTTGAGGAGTTCCTGGGTATGTTGCTGAAATTTTAGCATATGGAACTGACAATTTAGTGCCCTGATAGCAAGAGTAGCTGAGGTGTATACTTTTATTTTTTTTGTTTTACCCCATCTGTCTAGTGCTCGGGAATCCCTATCTGAGGGGATGGGATTCTTAGAGGTTGCTTTAATACCTTTAGGCCCTTGAGAAATTACCTCAGGGTCAGCAGTAGGACTTTTAAGAAGAAATTTGTGAGAGTCAGGGGACTCTATAGTACCTGTCTGGTTTTCTGGGTGCAGGAGGAAGGGTGCCAGGAGTCAAGCTGGATTCCAGGAAAACATCCTCAACATCCAGGACTGGGGGGATGGCCAAAGATCTGCACTGTGGAAGAATCTAAGAATTCCTCGAGTCTCTTTTTATACTGAGGGTAGTCCTGACTCTCCCATTGGAAATGCTCCCTTAAGGTATGAAGGGTTCCCAAAGGAAAAATCCTCTGGGGGAGAGGCGGAAGGGATGGAATCCTCTGCATCAGAATCCTCATAAGCAGAAAGGGGTTGCATGTCTTCATATTCAGATGCAACAGAGTCATTTGACTCTTCTTCAGACAAAACTACAGGAGACAAGATGTTTTTTCCTTCTGGAAAGAGTAGCCTGGCTTCCCCTGATCAGCATGATGAGGTCTTCCACCATTTTAAGCATTTGAGACTGAGGCAAAGCAGCAGGTGCCTGAGATAGAGTCGTCGGTTTCTTGGGTGTGTTTCGAACCCCTGGCCTAGAAAACTCTGTAGTTTTTGAAAGAACGGTATTCGCGAAAGAAGAATGTGCTGAGAATCTGTAGTGCGAGTGCGAATGACTTCCGCTGAAGCCGGTGCCTGCTCAGCGGCTCCAGACCCATCCAATGTAGAGACGACTGCAGGATCCTTAGTCAAAGAAGAGTTTTGCGGCATACTGGACTCCGAAAGGGTCTCTATAGTGGCCTGCGAATCCAGAGAAGCGGGCCTCAGGGGCTGCGAAAGTGCCTCACTAAGGACAGCAGAACTGACGACTAGCTTAACGGAAGAGTCGACGGTAGGTTTGGACCTGTGCGGATTGTCTCTGTCTTGATCTTTTTGTTTTTTCAGAAGATCTGCTGTCAGACGGTTTACTGAAGCCATATTGGAGTTCAGGGACTGTAAGCAAAATTATCTAACTACAAAAAGGGCCCGTCAATCGATAGTTTGGCACTGAACAAAACAAAGAAGCGACAGCGTGGGATGTCGTGGTCTGGGCCTAAACAAGTGACAGTAAGAATGAAAGTCTCGGTCTGGTATTTGCTTTCCACAGGCGAGACAATTGTTAACTTTTTCTGACATCGGTTAGTGCAAGAAAAAAGGATCCCAACAGGTTACTTAGCTTTAAAAGACTTCAGCTTGCAATCGGTAGAAGAAACTCAAGTAGCGGCTGACTGGCACTAGTGCAAACTGCTTCTGCTTTGGGCTCCATGGCAAGAAAGACTGATGTAATGGCGTCAGCTGCCTTACTTTATACTACTGACAACCTGACATCAGTCCTGAACCGACACAATAACTAATTCTCTGGTATTCATGCCGGCCGAGGGCTAACCTGCCAGGGATAAACCAAATGTAATGACTGCAACAGTGAAACACGAAGAACATCAAGCTTACTGTACCTTTAAATCAATGTTTGGTGGCCAAAGGCTGTGCAAGTTGAACCATCTTCCTCCAGGTGTGCTGCCCCTTAAACAATACACACACTTAAGGTGTCTGCCAGAATTTAGTATTCTGTGGCTATGAGCCACACATTTTTTTAAACCCAGATGGTTTATCTGACAATCAAAACCTGACCGTAGAAAAAAGGTCACAGTTAAAGAACTACCAATAACAGTATTAAAGGAAAAGTACAGTTGTGTACACTTACCATAAATGTAGATGTCCGAGTGTATTCACTGTTGCAGTCACTATATTTGGGTGATCTGCCTGCAGGTAGCCCTCAGCAGGCCTGAATATCAACGCCTTGGGGGCCTGCGTCGGATGCTGTCTCTTCTTCCATGACGTCAGGTCGCCAGGGGTATAAAGCATGCAACCGACGCCATTACATCAGTTTTTCTTGCCCCACATGTCAGGTGCCCCCATAATGGGAAGGAATTATATACAAGGCTACACCTCCAACAAAAAGCAAATACACCAGAAAGCTGAAATACACTAAACAACAAGAAAGGTATAGCCAAGAAAAGTCAGGGGGTTGGAGGTTGGGTAACCAGGACTGCAACAGTGAATACACTCGAACATCTACATTTATGTAAGTGTACACAATTGTACCCTGTTCTTCGTGTTTCACTGTTGCAGTCATTACATTTGGGTAGATTCCCAAAGCTAAGGACGGGAGGAGGAAGTTAGAAAGCATTAGAACCAGCTATTAAGCCCTTCAAGACTGCAGTGTAAAAACCAGCTCTGGATTTAGAAAAAATTAACAAGTGGTAATGCTTGGCAAAGGTATGTACAGAGCTCCAGGAAGCAGCTTCTAGGATGTCCCTGGTAGGGACACCACTGAAAAAGACTGTAGAGGTAGATGCAGCCCTGGTGGAATGTGATCTTATCCCCTGTGGGACAGGTTTTCCATGGTGCTTATAGCAAAAATTAATGCAATGGCCTATCCACTTAGAAATGGTTTGTTTGAAATGGCCTTCCCCTCTGCCCCTGCAGCAAAGGCAACTAGCAGCTGTTCAGTTTTTCTGAGAGGCTTAGTCCTGTCCAAACAAAATCTAAGTTGTCTGTGCACATCCAAAGAGTGCAGTACTCGTTCTCCTTTGTACTGTGGATTAGGAAAGAAAGGTTGGCAAATGAATGGACTGATTAAGGGCCATACTGGATACCACCTTGGGCATAAAGGAAGGATTGGTCCTGAGGGACACCCTGTCAGCATGGAAGATGATGAAGGGCTCCACTGCCATGAGGGCCTGTAATTCAGACACTCTTCTTGCTGAAGTGATGGCTAGAAGGAAGGCTGTTTTCCAAGAAAGGAACTTCAACTCTGCAGTTGCAGCTGGCTCAGAAGGAGGTAGAGTGAGCTTTTCCAATACAAAGTTAGGGTCCCAGGCTGGAGTAGGGGATCCCCTGGGTGTTCTTAAATTTTTGGCCCCTCTGAGGAATTGTTTTAGCAGGGGGTGAGAGAGAGGGGTGGCTCAGTATTATAAAGTGCTGAAATGGCTGAGGCATGAATTTTAATTGATGAGAAGGAAAAGCCCTTGTGGAGCATCTCTGTTGAGTACTGAAGAATATGCGGTAAGCTGGGCACCACTGTGCCCATCCCCAGAGTCTGACTCCAGGAACAGTATCTTTTCCACTTTTCAGCATATGATTTTCTTGTACTAGGCCTCCTTGCCTCCAAAATGACATCTAGCACCTGCTTACTGAGGGATGCTATTAGAGAGCTCAGGGAATTACGCCAGGCTGCAAGGTGCAGGGTTTGAAGCTGGGGTGCAGAATCTGGCCCTCCTGCTGGGACAGCAGGGAAGGGGTCTGAGGCAGATGCCATGGTTCCAGCAGTGACATACTGCGCAGGAGGGGGTACGAGGGCTGGTGTGGCCAGTCTGGTGCAATCAGTATTGTTCTTAGATTGTACAGTTTGATCTTTAGCAGAACTTTTGAGAGGAGAGGCAGAGGGGGGAAAGGCATAGACTGAGAGGCTTTCCCAGGTGAAGGACAGGGCAACCACTTTCCAAGCTTGACTGTGGGAAGTCCTTGTGAAGAATTTGTCCAACTGGTAGTTCTGAGGGGAATCAAACAGGTCTATCTCTAGGTTACCCCATTTGTTTCTCAAAATGTTGAATATCTTTGGTTCCAGTTTCCACTCGTGTGGGTCCATGAGATTTCTGCTTAGGTAGTCTGCCAGTAAATTTAGCTTGCCTGGCAGGAATTGAGCTTGTAGGTGTGCTTAGTAGCTCAAGGCTGTGTTCCACAGAGCCATGGCTAGTCTGCAGACAGGATACGAGTGGGTACCCCCCCCCTGCTTGATTATGTACCACATAACAGTGGTGTTGTCTGTCTTTACCAATAATTGTCCTGGAAGAATGTGGTCCTTGAAGGCTGTCAGGGAATTCTGGACAGCTAACATTTCTTTTTGATCGATATGCAGATGCATCTGACTCTGGTTCCATTTGCCCTGAATGCACTGCCCTGCCAAGTGAGCCTCCCCATGCATAGTCTGATGGGTATCTGTTGTTAGGGTTTAGGTGGCAGTCCATTGTTGTGGCAGCAGGCCTCTGCCCACCAAAGGAACTTTGTCTTTATACAAGGAATGATAGGAATCAATGATTACAGATTCTGAGAATGTTGACACCATAGGCTTTTTAGATACCATTGTTGTTTCCTCATATGCAGTCTTGAATATGGAATTAGTAGAATGCAAGAGGCCATGAACCCCAGGGCTTGCAGGATTTTCCTTGCAGACAGCTAGGTCTTTGTGGCCAGTAGTTTGAAGTAGGCTGTCAAATAAACTTGTTTCTCTGGTATACGGTAAGCCATCTGGGAAGTTGTGTTAAAACTTGCTCCCAGGAATACAATTTGTTGACAGGGTAATAGATGAGATTTCTTTTCGTTTATGGTGTACCCAGTAAGGATACAAGTTTCTTTACTAAATGCCCAAATTTTACCTGGTTTAAATGACCATCTCTGTATAGGGAGTTTACTGAGGTTGTGGTCTTATTTGATTTCGTTTTTATTTCATTATTTTTCATTTATTTTTTAAGTTTCATTTGGCTTTGACTCTGGGATAGCTTTTACCTGTCTGTGTATTGTTTGGGGGGGGGGGGGGTCGTCACTGTTGCTTTTGTTGGTTGTGTAATGTGACAGGTTGTTTTGAGGTCGTGTAATTGTATTTGGATGTACGGGTAGCTGCAATGTCAGTTTTTTTAATTGTTTTGGGCAGGTCTTTGATACAAGCAGAAGAGGGTGCTTGGTGAATTGGGATGTTTGTGCCTGTTCTTGGTGTTGATGTGCTTGGAGCACTTGGGTTTGGCTGAATTTTTCTACAATTATTGCTTATGTTTTTATGAGGTTCCCTTTATAAGATCGAAAAAAGGCTACAAGCCTGCAGACCGTTGCATCATCTGGGACAAGACTGTGGATTACCAAACAGGCCATGCCATGCTTCTCTTTTGGGATTGGTGCTAAAACTAGCTAGTTTTAGCTAGAAAGTATAGTTGTGTACCTACCATAAATGTAGATGTTCGAGTGTATTCACTGTTGCAGTCATTACACTTGGGTTATCCGCCGGCAGGCTACCCGCAGTCGGCCCGAGTTCCAAAGTCTTGGGCTGGCATCGGTTGCTATCGCCTCTTCCCTGACGTCAGTGCGCCAGGGGTATAAAAGATGCAACCGACGCTATTTTCTTCAGTTTTTCTTGCCCCCGATGTCAGGTGCCCCCAGACAGGAAGGCTGGAAAAATAAAATTATGCCAAAAAGCATGCATGAACTAATATAAACATTTCCTTCATCTACAAGCAAATACACCACACAGGTTGTATAGAGTTGAGAAGTACAGAGAAGTCCCAGCAAAGTAAAGGGGGATGGTGGGTGGGTAACCTGGACTGCAACAGTGAATACACTTTAACATCTACATTTATGGTAGGTACACAACTATACTACGTTCATCGTGTTTCACTGTTGCAGCCATTACACTTGGGTTGAATCCCAAAGCTGAGGTTGGGCGGCTGGGTTTAAATAGGATTTGGAGAGGCTACCAGGCCCTGCAGGACTGCAGTGGCAAAGCCTGCTCTGGATTTAGAGTAGAGAGGCAAGTGGTAGTGTTTGGTGAAAGTGTGCACTGAGCTCCAGGTTGCAGCTTCTAAAATGTCTTTGGTTGGTACTCCTCTGAGAAAGGCTGCTGAAGTGGCTGTTGCTCTGGTTGAATGTGCCCTAATGACCTTAGGCACTGATATGCCATGTTGTGCATAACAGAAGCGGATGCAGTGTCCTATCCATTTTGAAATAGCCTGCTTTGTGATAGGTTTTCCTAGTGATCCTGAAGCATAGGCTACAAACAGTTGCTCAGTTTTTCTGAAAGTTTTTGCTTTGTCCAGGTAGAATTGTAGCTGTCTGTGTACATCCAAAGTGTGCAGAAGTCTCTCCCCTTTATTCTGGGGATTTGGGGAGAAAGTTGGTAAATTAATGGTTTGGTTCAGGGCCACATTGGAAACTACTTTTGGCATGAATGTTGGGTTTGTCCTGAGAGAAACCCTGCCCTGGTGAAAAATGATGAAAGGTTCCACAGCCATTAATGCCTGTAACTCTGATACTCTTCTTGCTGAAGTTATTGCTAGGAGCAGAGCAGTTTTCCATGATAAGAATTTTACATCAGCTGTGCTGGCTGGTTCAAAAGGAGGCAGTGTGAGTTTTTCTAAAACAAAACTGAGATCCCAAGTTGGTACTGGTGCTCTCCTTGGGGGTCTTATGTTTTTTGCCTCTCTGAGGTACTTTCTTAGTAGAGGATTTGAAAAAATAGGAGGTTCCGTATTGTAATGAGCTGAAATGGCAGAGGCATGGATTTTAATTGATGAGAAAGATAGGCCTTTGTCCAGTATCTCAGTTAAGTATTGTAAAATCTGAGGTATATTTGGAACAAGTGGGTCGAGCCCTTGTGCCTGGTTCCAAGAACAGAATCTCTTCTATTTTTCTGCATAAGATTTCCTAGTGCTGGGCCCCCTGGCTTCTGAGATGACATCATAACAGCTTTAGAGAGAGGTGCAGTCTGAGTGGCTACATTATCTGCCATGCTGCCAGATTTAAGGTTCTGAGTTGACTGTGCAGAATCTGATTGTTTTGTTGAGTCAGAAGATGAGGAATTTGAGGTAAAGGCCAAGCTGGGTCCCGAGACAAGCTCTCCAGGATTGGGTACCAGTGCTCGCGTGGCCAGTCTAGGGCAATCAGGATCATTTTTGGCCTTTCTTGTCTGACGTTTAGGAGCACTTTGGTAAGAAGAGGCATTGGTGGGAAGGCATAAACTGTCAGAGCTTTCCAGCTGAATGATGGAGCATCCACTTTCCATGCTTGAGAGTGATAAGTTCTTGTGCAGAATTTCTGTAGTTGACAATTGCGAGGGGAGGCAAAAAGATCTATGTCTGGGCGTCCCCATTTCCTTATCATGCTGAACACCCGTGGATTCAGTTTCCATTCGCGAGGGTCCATGAGATTTCTGCTTACTTCGTCTGCCAGTGTATTTTTTGTTCCTGGCAGGAATTGTGCCTGCAAATGTACCTGATAGGTTAGTCCTGTGTTCCACAAGGTCATGGCTTGCCTGCGTAGGGGGTAGGAATGTGTGCCCCCTTGCTTGCTTATGTACCACATAACTGTGGTATTGTCCATCTTTATTAGTAGTTGTCCTGGATGTAGTAGGTCCTTGAAAGCTGTCAGGGCATTCTGTACTGCTAGCATCTCTTTCTGATTGATGTGAAGATGCATTTGGTCCTTTCCCTGCCATATGTGCCCCCCAGGCATAATCCGATGCATCCGTTGTTATTGTCCGTCTGGCTGTGGGTAAGCTGAAAGGCTGTCCCTTGTGGTGACAGGCCTGTGACCACCATCGAAACTCCTGTTGAAGGCAAGGAATTAAAGTTATGTTTGTCTCCAGGCTGTGACAATGTTGAGTCCAAACACTTTAGATACCACTGTAGTTTCCTCATATGCAGTCTTGCATATGGAATTAGTAGAATGCAGGACGCCATGAAGCCCAGGGCCTGCAGAATTTTTCTTGCAGGGAGCTGGGTCTTTGTTGCCATCAGTTGAAAGAATTGAGTCAGTTGCCTTTGTCTGGCGTGAGATAAGCCATCTGGGCAGTTGTATTTGTTTGCACCCAGGAATATTATCTCTTGAGAGGGCACTAGTTTTGATTTATTTTCGTTTACTGTGTACCCTAGGCAAATTAGTAATCTTTTTACAAACGCCAGATGCTTTAGTAGAACTTCCTTGCTCTCTGCTTGAATAAGGCAGTCCAAGTAGGGATATACTTGAATTCCTTTTTGTCTGCAAAATGCAAATACTGGTGCCAGGCATTTTGTGAAGACCCTGGGCGCAGTAGATAAGCCAAATGGCAGTGCAGAGAAATGGTAATGCATTGATCCTGCTATGAATGCGGTATCCTCTGCAAGTTTGTCTGATTGGGACATGCAGGTATGCCTCCTTGAGGTCCAAAGTAACTAGCCAAGCCTTCTTGACCAGCATGGGCAGAAGCTGCTGTAGCGTTAACATTCTGAATTTTGGAACATCCAGGAAAGTATTTAGGATTGGCAGGTCCAGTAATGGTCTCCAAGCTTTGTCCTTTCTGGGTACTAAGAAAAGTCTTGAGTAAAATCCTTGCCCCTGTTCTTGCTGTGGCACTCCTTTGAATAGCTCCCATGTCCATGAGAGCAGCAATTTGTTTTTGCGCCTCTGCCCATTGGTTTTATGGCAGGTCTGGCATACCTCTTGACTTTGGAAGTGTGTGAAAGTGGAACATGTAACCTTGAGAAACAGTATTCAGTACCCATTTGTCTTGGGTGATTATGTGCCAATTTTTTGAGAAAAGTGCTAGCTTTCCCCCTAGGGGTGCTGCCAAAAGGAAAGTGCTTGGCATCTGTAGAGGGAAGTCATTGGGACTGTTTCCTATAAGGTTGTGATTCGTCTGCCCCTCCTTTGGGGGCTGAAGCACCCCATTGTTTAGGTCTGTAGGAGCCTTAGGGCTGAGATCCGCCTCTTGGGTGTCTGTATCTGCCTCTTTGCGGCCTGTCTGACACTGGAAAGGGCCAATTTTTTTGAAGGCCAGTTTCTGCTAAACCTGGGTGGTTGAACCTGTAAAAAAATCCTTTACTGTCTGCATTGATTTTACTTTATCCTCCATTTTCTTTAACACCTCTTCTGCCTTAATACCAAACAAAGTATCATGCTGTAGTGGAGCATCCAATAATTTAACTTTTACATGGTCTGGTAAACTTTGTTCTTTCAACCAAGCATGCCTTCGAATAACAGAGCCTGTAACTGCGGCTCTACAAGAAGCCTCTAATGAATCAAAACCATACTGTAAAGTATGCTTTCACACTTGTTCAGCTGCAAGCAATAAATCCTGCATTTCCTTACTGTCAGAACTTTCGGAGATTGAAACCATTTTCTGCTTTAACAATGACATGAGATACTTTTGATATTTAAGCATGTGAAACTGGCAATTTAAAGCCCTTACAGCTAAAGTAGCAGAAGTGTAAACTTTTTCCCCCATCTGTCCAGAGCTCTGGAATCTCTATCCAACAAGAAAGGATTTTTAGCAGTGGAAGCCTTAACACCTTTAGGACCCTGAGAAATTGTTTCTGGATCTGCAGCAGGGTTTTTGTAAAGAAATTTATGAGAGTCAGGGACCCTGTAGTACCTGTCTGGCTTGACTGGTGCAGGGAGTAAAGAATCAGGAGTCAGACTGGATTCAGAAAAAAACATCATCAACAATATCCAGCACAGGGGGAATAGCCAGGGGCCTGTGCTGGGGCAATAAAAGAAAGTCTCTGAGCCTTTTCTTGGATTCTGAATAATCCTGGCTCTCCCAATGGAAATGCTCCCTCATGGTGTGCAAGCTTCACCAAAAGAATAATCCTCAGGCGGAGAGGCTGAAGGTATGGACTCTTCTGCATCAGAGTCCTCATAGGGAGGGAGAGAGTATCCCTGGTCAGAAGAGGAATCAGAGGAAATGGAAAGCTGATCAGAGAAATCATAGTCAGTGTCTTGCCTAGGTCTTTTGTCAGGAGGGGGATTGGAACCCCCGATTAAAGTAATTAGGTCTTCGGCCATTTTAAGCATCTGTTTCTTTGGCATGGATGACTGTTCAGTAGAATGCGGTACTTGTTTCTTTGTCTTTAATGGTGTTTTTAACTTTGCCTTGGCTGCTGTAGTGGGCTTAATTGTAAGCTGTGAAGGTCTGAAAACACCCTCAGAAGCCAATGCCTGCTCAGCGGCTCCGGACCCATCTGAGGGAATAGTTTCCACAGGCCATATACCTTGAGTTTCCACAGGCCTCAGTGTCTCCACATGGCTGTCGTCTGGGCCCTGTGGCTCTGAGGTAGCGGGTGTCAGGGGCTGCGAAAGCGCCTGAGAACCGGCGACTGGCCTAGAAGAGGCTTAGTCGGTTTTGGACCTCGGATGCCTGTCCTTTTCTTTGTCTTTGCGTTTTTTATATATTCCGGTCGTCGGTTGTTCCGACGGCATTATGTAATTAAACCTACGGCCAAAATAATGTAAAGCAAAATCAAACCAACGTTTAATAGTGCATTTGTTGAATCTAGCACAAAACCGACAAAGTACAGTTTTGTACCAACCATAAATGTAGATGTCCGATAGGTATGCATCTGCAGTCATAACATATGGGTTGTCCTGCCTCAGGCAGCCCTTCGGTCGGCCGGATTCCAAAGTCTGGGTCTGGCCTCGGCTGATGTTGCACTTTCCCCGACGTCAGAGCTTCTGGGGTATAAAGGCATCAGCCGACGCCATTTTCCTCAGTGTTTCTTGCCCCAGATGCCAGGTGCCCTCTAGGAAGGCTAAATTTGGATAAATGCTGTAAAGTTCCAAACAGTAGCAAAAAATATATACATATATACAAACAAACAAATACACCATAATAGATTCCCCCAGCTAGCAGAAAGAGGGGTAAGCACCCTAGGAATACCACTGAGGGGAAGGAGGGTGGGTAATCCTGACTGCAGATGCATACCTATCGGACATCTACATTTATGGTAGGTACAAAACTGTACTATGTCCTTCAAGGATGCATCTGCAGTCATAACATATGGGTAGAATACCATAGCCAAACTGGGGGAGGAGGTACTAAGAGAAGGATGGTGTAGTTAGGATCCCCTGCAGAACTGCAGTTGCAAACCCTGCTCGGGATCTGGAGTATAAAGGTAGATTATAATGCTTGGCAAATGTATGCACGGAGCTCCAAGTAGCAGCTTCTAAAATGTCCTTGGTAGCCACCCCTCGTAGGAAAGCTGTAGTGGTGGCTGTGGCCCTTGTGGAATGAGGCCTGATATTTTCAGGAGCTGTCTTTCCATGAAAGGAGTAGCAAAAGCGAATGCAATTTCCTATCCATTTTGAAACTGTTTGGAAATTGCTCTTCCTTGCACCCCCGTTGCATATGCTACAAAAAGTCGGTCAGTTTTTCTGTTGGTTTTAGTTCTGTCCAGATAGTAGCGTAGTTGTCTGTGTATATCCAAGGTGTGCAAAAGATTTTCTCCTTTGTTCTGTGGGTTAGGGAAGAACGTAGGCAAATGAATAGCTTGGTTCAAGGATACCCTGGATACCACCTTTGGCATGAAAGTAGGATTGGTTCTCAGTGACACTCTATCCTGGTGGAAAATAAGAAAAGGCTGCACTGACATTAATGCCTGTAACTCGGATACTCTTCTTGCTGAAGTGATTGCCAGAAGGAAAGCAATTTTCCAGGATAAAAACTGTAGGTCTGCTGATGCTGCTGGTTCAAAAGGAGGTAGTGTCAATTTTTCCAGCACAAAATTAAGATCCCATGCAGGTAGAGGGGGTTTCCTTGGAGGTTTAACATTTTTGATCCCTCTCAAAAATTGTCTGAGAAGAGGGTGTGAGAAGATAGGGGGATCCATATTGTATTCTGCTGAAATTGCTGAAGCATGAATCTTAATGGAAGAGTAAGACAGTCCATTGTGGAACAGCTCTGCTAAGTATTCCAGGATGTGTGCTAGGTTTGCCACTGTGACATCTGTGCCCTTTGATGTGCTCCAAATGAGGAATCTCTTCCATTTAGCCGAGTATGTTTTCCTTGTGGAAGGTCTGCGAGCCTCCAGGATAATGTCCTTGACCCTCTGAGATAAAACAGTTTGGTTTTAAGGAATTTTCCAGGCAGTTAGTTGCAATGTTTTCAAGCTTGGATGCAGGGTCTTGAAATTGTTCTGCGTTAGAAGAAGAGGCCATAGGGGTAGAGGCCATGAGTTCGTCTGAGACATGCTTCTCAGTAGCGGATACCAGTGTTGTCTTGGCCAGTCCGGAGCTATTAGTATCACCTTTGGCTGTTCCTCCCTGATCTTCAGTAGAACCTTGTACATCAGTGGGAGAGGTGGAAAGGCATATACTGTTAGGGCATTCCAACTGAGTGAGAGAGAGTCCACCCTCCAAGCTTTTGGGTGGTATGTCCTTGAGCAGAATTTCTTCATTTGGTGGTTGAGTGGGGAGACGAACAGCTCTATCTCTGGCATTCCCCATTTCTTTGTTATGAGTTTGAAGATGTCTGGATGCTGCATCCATTCGTGAGCATCCGTGGTAGTTCTGCTTAAGCTGTCTGCTAGTGAATTCTCTTTGCCTGGTATGAATTTTGCCTGTAGCTGGATATCGAGATTCAGACAAAGGTTCCACAGATTCATTGCCATCTGGCATAGAGGGTAGGAATGTGTGCCTCCCTGTTTGTTTATGTACCACATGACCATGGTGTTGTCTGTCCTTATCAACAGATGTCCTTGCTGGAGGAATGGCTTGAATGCCTCAATTGCATGCTTCACTACCAGCATCTCCTTTTGGTTTATGTGCATGCTTAGCTGTCCTTGAGGCCATAGGCCTTGGATACATTTGTCCTCCATGTGTGCTCCCCATCCTAGGTCTGAGGCGTCCGTGGTGATGGTCTGCCTTGGTTTTGGTTTGTTGAAAGGCAACCCTCTGTTGGAACGGCAGGCCTGAGCCCACCACAGGAATTCCTTTTGAAGGCATGGAATGATTGGTATCATGGTTTCTAGACTGTGCCTGTGTTGAGACCATACATTCCTTGGGTACCATTGTAATTTCCTCATATGCAGCATGTGGGATCAAGATTATGCAGAATGCCATGTAACCCAGGGCCTGCAGGACTTTCCTTGCAGTAAGTTGAGTTTGTCTTGTCAAAGTCATGAAATAATCTGGAAGTTGTTTTTGTTTTTCTTCTGTGAGAAAAGCCATCTGAGTGATTGTGTCCAAATCCGCACCCAAATAGGTTATCCTTTGGGATGGCACTAGTCTTGACTTTTGGATGTTGACTGTGTATCCCAAGGCCTGTAGCAGGTGTATGACATAGGCCAAGTCCTTTAACAATTTTGTCTTGTTGTCTGCTTGTATTAGGCAGTCGTCCAGGTATGGGTAAATTTGAATTCCCTGAAGTCTGCAATGTGCAATTACTGATGCCAGGCATTTAGCGAATACTCTGGGCGCAGTAGATAAGCCAAAGGGCAATGCTGAGAATTGATAATGCTCTTATCCTGCAAGAAATCTGAGGTGTCTTCTGCAATCTGTTCGGATAGGGACGTGCAGCTATGCCTCCTTGAGATCTAGAGCCACCAGCCAAGTTGCTGTAGTGTCAGCATTTTGAATTTTGGTACAATGAGATATGTGTTCAGTGCAGACAAGTCGAGAATAGGCCTCCATTGGTTTTCTTTTCTTGGTACAAGGAATAGTCTGGAGTAAAATCCTTGGCCTTGTTCCATAGATGGTACCCTTTCTATCGCTTTCATCTGAAGTAAATTGTTGATTTGTCTTAAAGCCTCTGTCTTCTGGTTTGGTGGAAGGTTTGGCATTCCGCTTCTTTTTGGTAAAGTCTGGAAGTGAAACCTGTATCCTTTGTCTATTGTTTGCAATGTCCATGTGTCCCTTGTAATGCAATGCCAGTTGGTCGAGAATAAAGCCAGCTTTCCGCCCAAGGGAGCTTCCAGTTGATCCCTGGTAGGCGGGATCAGAGTCAAGTCATTGTGTCTGTCCTGTGGTAGTGGTTGTAGTTGTAGCTGTGGCACTACTCCTCTGGTTGGCAGGCTGCCACTGACGGCCCCTGTAGGCACCCTTTGATTGACCTCTGCCTCTAGGGCGTCTATTCCTGCCCCTCTGTGCTCTGGAGGTGTCGGGAAAGGACCAATTCTTTGTAGGCCAGTTCCTGCTGAACCTCGGCGGTTGGACTTGCAAAAATTCCTTTACTGTTTGCACAGATTTTGCTTTTTCTTCCACTTTCTTTAGAATCTCCTGTGCAGTGGAGCCAAATAAATTTTGTTTCTCCATTGGAGCATCAAGGAGTTTAGCCTTGACATGGTCTGGCAAGGATTGCTCTTTTAGCCAGGCATGCCTACGAATTACTGCCCCAGTCATAGCTGATCTAAATGAAGCCTCCAGTGCATCATAGCCACATTTTAAGAAATGATTACTGACCTGCTGAGAGTTGTGTACCAAATCCTGAAGGGATTTACGGTCTAAAGGTTCAGGAGAAGAAAGCTTCTTACTCAGCTGATCTAACAAAAATTCTTGGTACTGTATCATATGAAATTGACAGTTTAATGCCCTGGCAGAAAGAGTAGGAGAAGTATAAACTTTTTTACCCCATCTCTCTAATGCTCTAGAGTCTCTTTCAGAGGGTAGGGGATTTTTGGCAGTAGCAGCTGCAACCCCTTTTGGGCCCTGAGAAATAGTTTCTGGGTCTGCAGCATGGGCTTTATAGAGGTGGAAGTGAGAATCCGGGACCCTGTAATATCTGTCAGATTTAGCAGGGGCCGGGGGAAGAGAATCAGGGGCAGAACTGACATCATTATACACATCATCAATTACAGTTAGAACAGGTGGTATGGCTAAGGGCCTATGCTGGGGCAAATGCAGAAAAGTCCTTAATCTTTTTCTAGATTCAGAAAAATCCTGACCCTGCCATTGAAAGTGCTCCCTCATAGAGTGCAAAGTTTCCCCAAAGGAAAATTCTTCAGGTGGGGAGGCCGAAGGAATAGAATCTTCTGCATCCGAATCCTCATAAGGTGAGTAGGCCCCTTCCTGTTGGTCTAACAAATCAGATCCATCCGAGGAGTAATCAGAGGAGAGAGGTTCAGAGGGATCAGTCCTGGGCCTTCTGTCAGGTGGAGGTTGGGAGGCCCTGTCAGGGTGAGGTTGGGAACCCCTAATTAAAGATATAAGGTCCTCAGCAAGACTGAGAATCTGAGAACTAGAGGAAGGCCTCTGAGAAGTAGATTTGGCAGGCAAAGCTTTTGAAAGTTTGGCAGCTTTAGCCCTGGAGAAGGCCTTAATAGACATAGAAGCTGGGGGCCTAGCTGCCCCACGTGCAGCAGTAGAAATGTCCAAGGGAATGGTGTCGGACAATTCTCGAGCACTAGCTTCGGTAGGGATATCTGTAGCCGATTCAGCCGGGGCCTCTCTGGCCTCGGTTGTCGGAGGTATGGTTTCGGTCGTAGTAAGAACCGAGGACTCGGTTTCAGCCAAAACAGAGACACTCGCGGTTGGCCTAGCCGTGGTTTCAGCCGAAACTGCGGGCCGCGAGTGTCGGTCCTTTTCCTTGCGTTTTTTGGCCATATGCGTAGTCTGAGTCTCCGACGGCATTTTATATGCAAAATCAGTCCCAAAAAATTCTTCTGCAAACTCCGACCAACGTCTAAGAGTCCGTCGGTTGAAGGAGGCACAGGCTAAACAAGCTGATACGTCGTGGTCTGGGCCTAAGCAAGGAAGGCAGTAAGAATGGAAATCCTTATAAGGTATTTGTTTCCCACAAGTTAAACAATTACTTACTTTGTCTGACATCGGCTGAGGCAAGAAAGAGTCCCCAACGGGATACTTAGCTTTTTTCGAAGTCTTCGGTAGCTGAAATCTCGATCTGACCGACCTGCACTTGTGAAAAGCTTCTGCTTCGGGCACCGCACGTCAAGAAAGACTGAGGAAAATGGCGTCGGCTGATGCCTTTATACCCCAGAAGCTCTGACGTCGGGGAAAGTGCGACATCAGCCGAGGCCAGACCCAGACTTTGGAATCCGGCCGACCGAAGGGCTGCCTGAGGCAGGACAACCCATATGTTATGACTGCAGATGCATCCTTGAAGGACATCTAGTAACGTCGTGGTCAGGGCCTAGGCAAGGAATACAGTAAGAGTGAAAGTCCTTATGAGGTATTTGCTTCCCACAAGAAAACAATTATTAACTTTTTCTGACATTGGTCTGGAGCAAGAAAAAGTTTCCCCAACGGGGTACTTAGCTTTATTGAAGACTTTCGTTCTGAAACTCAATTTCGAAAATCTCTGGATCAGCCTACCGGCACTTGCGAACTGCTTTTGCTTCGGGCACCGCGCGGCAAGAAAGACTGAAGAAAATGGCATCGGTTCCATCTTTTATACCCCTGGTGCACTGACGCAGGACCAAGACTTTGGAACTCGGGCCGACTGCTAGTAGCCTGCCGGCGGATAACCCAAGTGTATTGACTGCAACAGTGAAACACGATGAACATCTAGCCAGTTATTTAGTTTCAGTACTCAAAGCTGTTTCCTTGTGCTCAACACTTGCTCAGAACATATTGTAAGCAATAAATAAACTACAAATTATTACAGCACTCGACTTTACTGACTTGTCAAGAGGAAAACAGTTCTTAGTACTTAAATTAATAAGCACCCATCCAGGCATGTCCATGGGTCAGCTCCCAGTGTTTTCTCCTATCCACCTGATGAATCTGGGCATCTTGGGGTAATGCAGCAATTGCCTTATGTACACTGACAACCCTCTCCTCCTACCACCCAACACTACAACCTGTGAGAGATGCACTTATATAGCCAAAGACAGTCAAGAAGAGAAGGCTAACACCTGCACCACACCACACTCAATACATAGTCCTTCAAAATCCACACCACCAAAAACCCACACATAGAAACACAAAGTACACACCCACATTCATGGAAACTCTGAATGAAAATCTGCCCAAGCAAAAGAGACCTCCAAAGCTGAAATGCAACAACCACCACCCCGCAACACCACCCAAATGACACACAGCCCACAAAATCAGTGTGCCACTCAACCTCATAATGCAAAACAACGTACCCAACACACTAGTCATAGCTGACTCTGTAGTCAGGCACACTGATGTCCCACTCACCAGGCTAAACAAGGAGAAAGTTACTGTCAGCTGCCTGTCAGGTGCCAGGATCAGTCACATAACACACGCACTCAGGTCACTCCACAACAAGTACAAATATGACTCTGTCATTGTTCATGTTGGTGTGAGTGACCCGAGACGTACCTCCCTAGACTACATGAAGAGAGACATGGAGGAGCTCTCAGATCTTGTAGCCCAGGCAGGTATGACCCTAGCCCTGAGTAGCATCCTGCCATTACCCAGAATGATACCACAGTGCAAGGACAAAATGACTGACTTCAACAACTGGCTAAGTTTCTGGTGTTATTCTAAGGGGATCCTGCATCTGTCTTGTCTGGGTCGACAGACCACGATGCTTTGCCAGAGATGGCCTGCACCTGTCGCCGCTGGGATTCCGGATACTGGCTAAGGCTCTTGCCACCCCTATAGTGCCTTTTTTAGGCAAGGTTCAAATGCTAAATTCACCACCGTAACAGGTACAAGCAAGCAAACTCTGAGGGTAATGCTACTCAATGCTAGAAGTCTAAACATCAAAATGCACTTTCTCAAGGCACTCCTTAAGATGGAGAACATCGACATCTGTGCAGTGACAGAGACCTGGTTCAAGGCTCCAGACAGCAACCCTGCATTACCAAGCTATAATTCATACCACACCTTTCGGCCACCTAACCTAGACCGAAACACTAAAGGTGGAGGCATGTCCATATTCATTAAGGATATCCACACCTCCTGGCTAGTTGCTCAACATAACGCATCTGAAATTATCCAAGTGCAACTAACACTGGGCAGGACTGCAATCCAGGTTGTAGCTTGTTACAGAGCCCCCATGATGCACCAGGATTCCCACTCTTCATTTCTTAAGATACTGAAAAATATTAAGGTACAACCCAATACCTTAATTATGGGCAATTTCAACTACCCCAAAAACAACTGGGAAAACTACTCTTATACCAACTCATTCGCTCAGTGTTTTCTGTTATTCAAAAATTCCAGTTACTTGGATCAGCTTGTCCACACCCCCACCAGGAACCGCAATATCCTGGAGCTGGTCATTACCAATAATGGTAATCAGTGTTCCACGCCAGAGGTCAACTCCTTGCTAGTCAGATTCGACCACAATCTAATCACCCTAGAAATCCATATCCCACCCCTACCCTCCATTAAGGAAACCACCATCAAAAACTACTCCAAAGCCAACTTAATGCTTCTTAAGACAGAAGCAGCAAACTTCACGACACCCCTGCAGACAGAAAATAAAGATATGACTGCGGATTCTTACACAAATGCACTGTATAAGCACATACATGAGTGCATGGATCGTGCCATCCCCAAGAGAACCAAGACGCTATCCTCCAAAAAAAGAAAGCCAAACTGGTGGTCCCCTGCCATAAAAAACCTCTACAACAGAAGTAAGAAACTGTTGCAAAAGAGAGTAAAATCTCAAGACTGTAGGAACTCCCTGGTCAGCCTCAGCAAGAAGCTGAGACCCCTTATAAAATCCTCCAAAACCAGTTATGAAAATAAAATTGCTACTGATTTCAAAGGCAACCACAAGGCATTCTACAGCTATGTCAAGAATCTCAATGGCAACACTCAGATCTGCTCTGAGCTGCAGCACAATGGCACTAAATATACAGAACCAAATGATGTTGCAAACATCCTGGCAGATGGGTTCAGTGCTAACTTTACCCTATCTCACCCTCCAAAGAGCCCATCTTAATACTGGAAAAATGCAAAGCCCCTGTAGTCACGGATGAACAAGTAAAAAACGCACTCTCCAAAGCTAAGAACACAACAGCCATAGGACCAGACAACATCCCAGGTTGTATACTGCACGAACTACAGAACGAACTAGTACCACACTTAAGTACCATGTTCAATCATAGCCTCACCTCAGGCTATATGCCTACTGAATGATGCACAACGACGGATATCCCACTCCACAAAGGGGGTGCCACCACAGATACCGGAAACTACCGCCCCATTAGACTGAGGAGCTTGGTCTGCAAGGCCATGAGACGTATCATCTTGGAGCTTATAAACAAAGACCTAGGTAACCTCCAAACCCTGGACCCCACTCAGTTTGGGTTTGTAAAAGGTAGATCATGTCTACTAAACCTGACTGACTTACTTTGAAACAGTCACTAGAGCCATAGATGAGGGTAAGGTAGTGCACACAGCCTATCTTGACCTAGCCAAGGCTTTTGATACCTTCCCCCACCCTGGAATTATAGATAAACTCACTAAACTGGGCATAAATCCCTATGTCACAAGATGGGTGGCCAATTGGCTCGCTGACAGAACCCACACAGTAAAAGTAGCCATCTCCAAGTCCGACTTCAGACCAGTGATGAGTGGAGTACTACAGGGTTCGGTCCTGGGTCCTCTCCTGTTTGGCATCTACTACTCTGAAGTGCAGGCCAATACAGAAGGTCTTTGGCTAACAAAGTTCGCAGATGACTGAAAACTGGGAGCCATAATAGAATCACTATCACTTAATGATGTAGACATTCTACAAAAGGGTCTCACAGAGACAGATGCTTGGTGTCAAAGTCATGGCCTCAAGCTCAATGCCAAGAAGTGCATTGTCATCCCCTTTGGGAAAAACTAGGTACCCATGAGCTACCAACATAGGCGGTAGCTCACTAAAACTGAAAGTGTGATAAGAGACCTCGGGACACAGGTGGACAGTAGTCTCTCCTTTGATAACCACATCAGCAAAATAGTCAGGAAATCCTTCTACATGGCGCACCTCATCACAAAAGGGTTCTCCTCTAGAGAAAAGGAAGTCATTGTTCCTCTCTATTCATCCCTCATCAGACCCATTATAGAGTACAATGCCCAGTTTGGCATGTACCTTACAAGACACCTAAAACAATTGGAAAGGCCACAGAAATATCTCACTAAGGAGGATTACCGGCCTCAAACAGATGCCATACACAGACAGTCTCAGAAACTCCAGCTCTACTCAGTCGCATATCGCCTACTCAGAGGCGATCTTTGTCTAACATACAAAGCTATGTCAAACCCAGAGCTGTTGGACATGCTACACTTAAAGAAATCCCAGTCTCTCCGAACCACACGCTCCAGGGACCTAAACCTTGTCACCAAAGTAAAAAGAACATGCTGGAGGGATAGATTCCTGTCCTAGAGACTTCCCATACTCTGGAACAAACGACCCATTCATGTCAAGGGTCATTGGCCCGCTTTACAAAAAATCTTGACGACTGGAAGGGAAATAGAAAATTCATCCCGGGGATCACTTCTGCAGCACGTCTTGACAGGTACACAGGAAAAAAATGTTCTTGGGTGGCGAAAGCCAGGGAACGTTTTTGGCTAGGCTTATATAGGCCCCAGGGCCAATAACATATTAGACAATCATCCAGGTATGGTTATATTTGAATATTTCTTTGCCTGCAAAATACAATGACTGGAGCTAGGCACTTTGTGAATACCATGGGCGCAGTAGAAAAGCCAAAGGAAAGTGCAGAGAACTGATAGTGCATGTAGCCTGCTCTGAAGCGTAGGCATTTCCTGCAAGATTCCCTTATTGGAATGTGCAGGTAAGCTTCCTTTAAGTCTAAGGTTGCCAACCAGGCATCTCTGCCTAGCATAGGAAGCAGCTGATGAAGGGTTAGCATTTTGAATTTTGGGATTACTAAAAAGGTGTTTAGAATAGAAAGATCCAGGATAGGATGCCAGGAGCTGCCTTTTCTGGGTACCAGAAAAAGTCTTAAGTAAAAATCTTGCCCCCTTTCTTCTGCTGGGACAGGTTGAATAGCCCTGATACTTAGAAGAAAGAGAACCTGCTGCTGTTGAGCCTCTGTCCACTGATTTGGGGGGTAGGTCTGGCCAGCCGTTTGGGGTTGGTAAGGTATGGAAGTGGAATCTGTATCCTAGTGAAACTATATTTAAAACCCATTTGTCCTGGGTAATGCGTTCCCAGTTTTCTGAATGCAGGGTGATCTTTCCCCCTTAAGGGAGCAGGCAGTTAGAGCAGGGCTTGGAAGGATTAAGGTTAAGTTATTGTGACAGTTTTCCATAAGGGGGTGTCTTACTACTTCCAGCTTTGGAAGTGGGAACTCCCCACTGCTTAGGTCTGTGAGTACCTTGAGACTGTAGCCTAGGTGGTCTGCTGTCCCTGGGTTTGGACTGAGAAGGCCTGGAAGAGACTGGAAAGGACCAATTCTTAGAAGGCCAGTGCCTACTAAATCTGGGAGGCTGTACTTGCAGGAAATCTTTAACAGTTTGCATAGTTTTAGCTTTTTCCTCCATCTTTTTAAGGTCTTCTGCTTTGTTGCCAAACAGGCGGTCTTGGATTAAGAGAGCATCCAGTAATTTAGCTTTAACATGATCTGGCAAATTTTGCTCCTTAAGCCAAGCATGCCTTCTAAGAAAAGACCCAGTGACAGCAGCCCTGCAAGATGCTTCTAAAGAGTCAAAACCACACTGCAAAATATGTTCACCAACTTGTTCAGAAGAATGCATTAAATCATGTAATTCTTTATTTTCAGCACAGTCAGGAATCAACATAATTTTCTGTTTAAGTAGTCCCATAACATGCTGCTGATACTTTAACATATGAAACTGGCAGTTTAAGGCCCTAATAGACAAAGTAGCAGAAGTGTATACCTGGTTACCCCATCTGTCCAAGGCCCTGGAATCGCTATCAGAGGGGTTAGAGTTATTGGCAGTAGTAGCCTTATTGCATTTAGGTCCCTTGGGAATGGTCACTGGGTCCGCATTAGGATTCTTGAAGAGGAACTTGTTAGAGTCAGGTACTCTGTAATACCTTTTAAAACACAAAATGAACCAGCACGTGAAGGATTGTACGATTATTTATTATAAATCTGGTTGTAATGGTTGTAAGCCATTACAAAAACCAAAAGCAAACCGGTTTCGGCTTAAAACAGCCTTTCTCAATGCTACAACATTTAGTTAGTAAAGGTTTCCACCACATCCACTTGGGTGTGTATATATATATATATATATATATATATATATATATATATATATATATATATATATATATATACTAGAGTCCTTAAAGGGACATACACATCTATAACAGACATAGAGATAAATTATCTCTTTGATGTTTATAATTATTCTATCACATTAAAATAAAAAAGCAAGTGATACTAATTATCTACATCTAAATATATATGGTGTGTAATAATAAACCATACATATTACTATCCTGCTACCAAAATACAGAAATGTATGGAATTACAAAATACACTCTGTTTGAACTCTATTGTTCAGATTCATTTAGTCCAGGCCTAAAAAGTCCACCCAATTTGATAATCCACATATTTTCCATGTGATTAAGTTTGGTGTGCCACCCTGCTTTAAAACTTCTATGTAATGTAATCCTGTCAATAATGACAAATTTGAAGACAGCAGATGGGTGATCAATAACATGTTTATACACTGCATTAGTTAGCCGTTTATTCCTAATAGCACTCATATGCTCCCCTATTCTAAATTTTACAGGCCTAGATGTCTGGCCGATGTAGAAGGCAGAGCAAGTGCACGTTGCTAAATAGACCACCCAATCTGAACTGCAATTAGCAAAAATTCTGATATTAAACACATGAGAAGTATTTTTGCTCGTAAACTCAGTTGTTTTATATATATGTTGGCAAGTAGTACAGTGGCCACATGGGAAAAAGCCCACAAGTACATCCCCAAATAAAGTTGTTTGATATGGAATATGGGGAATATATCTCTTGTGGTGGGTTAAGTATGAATTGAGATTTCTTCCTCTACGATAGGAAAATGAACATTGTTTGGGTAAAATATTGTTCAGATAGTCATGTGATAATAAAATGTCCCAGTGTTGATTGATAATGTCTCTAAACTTGTTGGTGTTAGTCCCATAAGTGGTAACTAGCCTCAAAGATGAATCAGAACCTGTTACAGAAGATACCCTATCCTTTGATTTATATTGTAATAAATCTGTGCGTGTCAGCCTATTAGTTTGATCCATGATATGAGAAAGATTGTGTTGATCGTAACCACGATTAATAAATCTTTGTGACATTTCGAGACTGCAATTGGCATAATCTGGTTCAGAAGAGCAGATACGTCTAATCCGCATAAACTGAGATTTGGGGATATTACGGATGATGTGGCGTGGATGGGAACATTGAGCATGTAGTAATGTGTTACATTGAGGAAATTTGCGATGAACCGAGGTAGCTAAAGTGTTGTCTGAAAGTCTAGTAACTATTACGTCTAAAAAGACAATCTTATCATATTCAATGTTGGCAGTAAATTTAATACCAAAAGAGTTGTTATTCAAATATGTTACAAAGTCAGACAACTGGTCCAATTCTCCACGCCACACCATCCAACAGTCATCTAGATATCTGCGCCAGATATCCAGATGCTGAATATGTATATTATGCTGAACATCGTATATATATATATATATATATATATATATATATATATATATATATATATATTGCTTCGTAATACCCCATAAAAAGATCTGCGTATATGGGAGCAAACGATGCCCCCATTGCTGTGCCCTTGATTTGCCAATATGCTTTCCCTTTGTAGTAAATGATGTTTTTACGTAACACAATTTCTGTCAATTTTATCAAGAAATTGTTAAAGCCCGTAGAGTACAAGTCTGATTTATATAGCCAATATGATACAGCCTGAATCCCCACATCATGAGGGATATTTGCATATAGGGAGGCCACATCCAATGTACAGAGCCACCAATTCGGTTCCAGTTGGGAATCTTCAATGACCTTAAGAAATTCTGTAGTATCTTTTATACGGGATCTAATTTGCTTGAGTAATGGTTGTAAATAATGTGTAAGAAAAGATGACAAAGGCTCTGTTAAGGACCCTCTGCCTGACACAATCGGCCTACCAGGAGGATGAAGTGGATCCTTATGTATTTTGGGCAGCAAATATAGATATTGTGGAGTTGGTTCATTCACCTTAAGCTGTTTAGCTACCTGTTCACTTATAATACCTTGGTCTGCTGCCAAATCTAGAAAAGAATCCACTTCACCCTTGAAAGAAGGGGTAGGATCGATGCTCATTTCCATGTAGAAACTGGAATCTGACAATTGGCGTAAAGCTTCCTCTGTATATGTTTGATAATCCGTAACTACAATGGCACCCCCTTTATCGGCCATAGTGATGACTATATCATGATTATCCTTAAGCTCAAACAGGGCTTTCCTTTCAGCTATAGTAAGGTTGTTAGATGTAGGCTTGTACAGAGTGGAAGTATGTAGGTCCTTCATTACACAATCTCTAAATATAGAGACGTGTTTGTTCATAGGTGGAATGAATGCAGATTTGCCGAATCTAAATTCAGTTGATCTTTGAGTGTTATCTGAATCAGCAAAAAATAACTTTAGGTTCAGTAATCTACAAAACTCATTAACATCCTTTAATAAATTAGTTTCAGAGACAGATGCACTGGGAACAAAATTCAACCCTTTATTTAGTAAGCTTATGTGTGCAGGAGACAAATCAAAAGAAGATATGTTGAAAACATTATCAATTACTTGACCATCTGTTGCAGCAGACATTATAAAGTTGGATTTCCCAGATTTAGATCTGTGCTTTCTACCCCCCTCCTCCTACCCTGAGATCTAAAGGGGGTGGTTGTTTCCTTTTAGCCGCTGGGGACGCCTGGCGTGAGGAAACCTCCCCATCCGTAGCAGAAGAAGTATCTTCTTCAGAAGTGGCATAAGATGTCACTTGTTTATGTCTTAAAATGGACCTGGGTCGTTTTCTACTAGTGTTCTGAGTATTTGAGTAATCCTTAAATCTGTCTTGTGGTTCACAAAGGGTTTGCCTTTCTCATAGTCCATAAGATCCCTATTGAACTTATGAATTTTACGTTTCATCAACTGTTGTTCCAGTAGAGCTAGATCCTTTGCAAGATCAGAAATATGTTGTTGGCAAAAGCCCTCTTTACTAAATTGTTCAGCCTCCCCACATAAGGTTTGAATCTCTAATAGTTGAGTGTGTATAGTTCTATCGTAGTATCTAGACAGGCAGTCAACAAAATGCATAGAAGCCTGATGCTGGGCCTCTGCCCATTCACTCGAAAGTTCACCATCTATATTGGCCACAAGGGGTTGTAGATTAACCCTCAATCCCCTCGGTGTTATATCTTTAATCTTATAGGCCTTGAAAAGTTTCAAGTGCCAAACATTTGAACGTAGGCTTTCCATTTGTCTGTTAAGTTTAGAAAATATTGAGCCACAAGTTTGTTGACTGTCCATGGATTGAATGTTGGAATTGTGTCCTGTATTGTTGTTCAAACCAAAAACATCTAGATTATCTCTATCGGCCGAAAGCCCTTTTAGAATATCACCTAAATCCATATTTAAATCACTCTAATGATATATGAAACTTAACTGTATTCTTAACTGATTATATTGCTAAAACATTTGTATGGTTACAGGGCAACCAAGCTGAGCACAGATGCATATATAAAGTGATTCACATTGCCCCCTAAAACAAAAGTTGGTATGATACTGTCCTCAAAGGGTCCACAAAAAAATATAAGTCACAACACAGTGCCAAAATGAACTTATTTGGTAGTCCAGCAAGGACTCATATACTTGATTAAATCTATTTTCTTAAGATACTAGCACTGGTAGAACATAAAATTAGGCATAACAACTATAGCAAAAATTACATAAGTATAATCACTATTTATATGCCTATTATACAAAATAGTCTACCTTCGTCTCAACTATTTTAGTAAAAATTCTTCCGCTCAAAAGTAGAGTTGTACAAGGTGAAAAATATTCACCACCTGAATGCCTATATTGTTGATTTTATTATTCCAACAAAACAGCCGACCTTCGTCTCTGCTATCTATTCCAGGGAATGCAATGCTCATATCTTTGATTGTTCACCAAATGCTATCTTAAGAAAGTGTATTGCAATACACCAGTAAATCACAGTATCATTATGGTAAAGGTTGTGAAAAATAACATCCAAAATACTATATATGTAACTAATATAAATCAAATACTTGCTACCATCTGTGCTAAACCAATAACCCTGTCATCATACTTAATTGTAATGACTCAAAAAGCTATATGTTTGTTCAAAAACATTAAATATGTACCCCTAAACAGAACACACATTCCAACATACCTAAACCTACTATGGGGGGGCCGACATGTGTAGAAAAGGAGCTGAGTCATAATCATGGATAATTCTCCATGCGACCCACCATTTATTACCAATAGTCAATGTATCAATAATAATACCAAACTTAGGACTAAAATAATGTCTGAACCACTAATAAAGGTCTAGCCCCTTTGTTACAAAAACATATTCATGATATTAACAGATGTGTATAAATTTTTGTATGGCGATTATAAAAATCACCAAATAGCCACAAACAGTTATATAAAAAATCTATTCAAGATGTTAGTCCAAACTTATATATACTATAATCCAGAAAGATAGACTCCCACATAGAATGACCATCGGCCTAATAGACTATACATAGTGACCAAAAAACTTTGCATAAACTTCAAACATTTGTATAGTAAAAAATACTAATAGTCCAAATCTGTAATAATTGCCACAGATCCACCAGCCTTCAAAGTAATCCGACTGTAGTCCACGAACGTTATGAATAAGTAGTAATTAAGAACCATGAAGAACGCAGTATCTAAAGTTCAAACAATATCAGAAAAAATGGCCCAAAAATGCAAAATGCACAATAGCTGACACAGTTGCACAAGCCATCAATGTTCATTTCCCGTTGTTTCCCATCGTAATAAACAGAATGTTGTGAAAAGCCAAAAAGAAACAGTACCTGAACTCCAAACAATTATACACAAGTTCCACTCCGTATCAGGAGAAATATCCCACAGAAATAACGTAGTGATAAGAAATAAACATAGGTAATGGCCCAAAAGAGTCATATGAAAACCATACCAAATCCCAACATAAGTTAGTCCAAAAGCGAACTGATAACTTGCGACCAGTCCCACTAGTTGTTAACATCCAAAATGATTGTGGAGGCCCAAACTTGGCGAACCATGAAAAAAACGCCCTTCCAATAGAACAGTAAAGTTATCTTGGTTCTGCATCCTTTGGCTGAAATAAATAAAATTAAGACGTCCGATGTAAATGTCCATGTATACCACTACCAAACGATTGGCCTAATTAGGGATTGATGAAAACGAGAATGAGAAACCACCACAATAAGGTTAACCACAATCCAGGCGTCCCCAGCGTGAAAATGAAGACCAGAATTACATCCAAGAAGCTCACGCACGCAAGACAACGTGCGTGGCCCCAAAAAACTGTTAAAAACACAAAATGAACCAGCACGTGAAGGATTGTACGATTATTTAGTATAAATCTGGTTGTAATGGTTGTAAGCCATTACAAAAACCAAAAGCAAACCGGTTTCGGCTTAAAACAGCCTTTCTCAATGCTACAACATTTAGTTAGTAAAAGTTTCCACCATACCCACTTGGGTGTGTATATATATACTAGAGTCCTTAAAGGGACTAACTACGACTATAACTATGTACAGCCTATTAGGCCAATGGTCATTCTATGTGGGAGTCTATCTTTCTGGATTATAGTATATATAAGTTTGGACTAACATCTTGAATAGATTTTTTATATAACTGTTTGTGGCTATTTGGTGATTTTTATAATCGCCATACAAAAATTTATACACATCTGTTAATATCATGAATATGTTTTTGTAACAAAGGGGCTAGACCTTTATTAGTGGTTCAGACATTATTTTAGTCCTAAGTTTGGTATTATTATTGATACATGGACTATTGGTAATAAATGGTGGGTTGCATGGAGAATTATCCATGATTACGACTCCGCTCCTTTTCTACACATGTCGGCCCCCCCATAGTAGGTTTAGGTATGTTGGAATGTGTGTTCTGTTTAGGGGTACATATTTAATGTTTTTGAACAAACATATAGCTTTTTGAGTCATTACAATTAAGTATGATGACAGGGTTATTGGTTTAGCACAGATGGTAGCAAGTATTTGATTTATATTAGTTACATATATAGTATTTTGGATGTTATTTTTCACAACCTTTACCATAATGATACTGTGATTTACTGGTGTATTGCAATACACTTTCTTAAGATAGCATTTGGTGAACAATCAAAGATATGAGCATTGCATTCCCTTGGAATAGATAGCAGAGACGAAGGTCGGCTATTTTGCTGGAATAATAAAATCAACAATATAGGCATTCAGGTGGTGAATATTTTCCACCTTGTACAACTCTACTTTTGAGCGGAAGAATTTTTACTAAAATAGTTGAGACGAAGGTCGACTATTTTGTATAATAGGCATATAAATAGTGATTATACTTATGTAATTTTTGCTATAGTTGTTATGCCTAATTTTATGTTCTACCAATGCTAGTATCTTAAGAAAATAGATTTAATCAAGTATACGAGTCCTTGCTGGACTACCAAATAAGTTCATTTTGGCACTGTGTTGTGACTTATATTTTTTTGTGGACTTTTTGAGGAAAGTATCATACCAACTTTTGTTTTAGGGGGCAATGTGAATCACTTGATATATGCATCTGTGCTCAGCTTGGTTGCCCTGTAACCATACAAATGTTTTAGCAATATAATCAGTTAAGAATACAGTTAAGTTTCATATATCATTAGAGTGATTTAAATATGGATTTAGGTGATATTCTAAAAGGGCTTTCGGCTGATAGAGATAATCTACATGTTTTTGGTTTGAACAACAATACAGGACACAATTCCAACATTCAATCCATGGACAGTCAACAAACTTGTGGCTCAATATTTTCTAAACTTAACAGACAAATGAAAAGCCTACGTTCAAATGTTTGGCACTTGAAACTTTTCAAGGCCTATAAGATTAAAGATATAATACCAAGGGGATTGAGGGTTCGTCTACAACCCCTTGTGGCCAATATAGATGGTAAACTTTCGAGTGAATGGGCAGAGGCCCAGCATCAGGCTTCTATGCCTTTTGTTGACTGCCTGTCTAGATACTACGATAGAACTATACACACTCAACTATTAGAGATTCAAACCTTATGTGGGGAGGCTGAACATTTAGTAAAGAGGGCTTTTACCAACAACATATTTCTGATCTTGCAAAGGATCTAGCTCTACTGGAACAACAGTTGATGAAACGTAAAATCCATAAGTTCAATAGGGATTTTATGGACTATGAGAAAGGCAAACCCTTTGTGAGCCACAAGACAGTTAGATTTAAGGATTACTCAAATACTCAGAACATTAGTAGAAAACGACCCAGGTCCATTTTAAGACATAAACAAGTGACATCTTATGCCACTTCTGAAGAAGATACTTCTTCTGCTACGGATGGGGAGGTTTCCTCACGCCAGGCGTCCCCAGCGGCTAAAAGGAAACAACCACCCCCTTTAGATCTCAGGGTAGGAGGGGGAGGTAGAAAGCACAGATCTAAATCTGGGAAATCCAACTTTACAATGTCTGCTGCAACAGATGGTCAAGTAATTGATAATGTTTTCAACATATCTTCTTTTGATTCGTCTCCTGCACACATAAGCTTACTAAATAAAGGGTTGAATTTTGTTCCCAGTGCATCTGTCTCTGAAACTAATTTATTAAAGGATGTTAATGAGTTTTGTAGATTACTGAACCTAAAGTTATTTTTTGCTGATTCAGATAACACTCAAAGATCAATTGAATTTAGATTTGGCAAATCTGCATTCATTCCACCTATGAACAAACACGTCTCTATATTTAGAGATTGTGTAATAAAGGACCTACATACTTCCACTCTGTATGAGCCTACATCTAACAACCTTACTATAGCTGAAAGGAAAGCCCTGTTTGAGCTTAAGGATAATCATGATATAGTCATCACTATGGCCGATAAAGTGGGTGCCATTGTAGTTATGGATTATCAAACATATACAGAGGAAGCTTTACGCCAATTGTCAGATTCCAGTTTCTACATGGAAATGAGCATCGATCCTACCCTTTCTTTCAAGGGTGAAGTGGATTCTTTTCTAGATTTGGCAGCAGACCAAAGTATTATAAGTGAACAGGTAGCTAAACAGTTTAAGGTGGATGAACCAACTCCACAATATCTATATTTGCTGCCCAAAATACATAAGGATCCACTTCATCCTCCTGGTAGACCGATTGTGTCAGGCAGAGGGTCCTTAACAGAGCCTTTGTCATCTTTTCTTACACATTATTTACAACCATTACTCAAGCAAATTAGATCCCGTATAAAAGATACTACAGAATTTCTTAAGATCATTGAAGATTCCCAACTGGAACCAAATTGGTGGCTCTGTACATTGGATGTGGCCTCCCTATATACAAATATCCCTCATGATGTGGGGATTCAGGCTGTATCATATTGGCTATATAAATCAGACTTGTACTCTACGGGCTTTAACAATTTTTGATAAAACTGACAGAAATTGTGTTACGTAAAAACATCTTTTACTACAAAGGGAAAGCATATTGGCAAATCAAGGGCACAGCAATGGGGGCATCGTTTGCTCCCATATACGCAGATCTTTTTATGGGGTATTACGAAGCAACATTTATATACGATGTTCAGCATAATATATATATCCAGCATCTGGATATCTGGCGCAGATATCTAGATGACTGTTGGATGGTGTGGCGTGGAGAATTGGACCAGTTGTCTGACTTTGTAACATATTTGAATAATAACTCTTTTGGTATTAAATTTACTGCCAACATTGAATATGATAAGATTGTCTTTTTAGACGTAATAGTTACTAGACTTTCAGACAACACTTTAGCTACCTCGGTTCATCGCAAATTTCCTCAATATAACACATTACCACATGCTCAAAGTTCCCATCCACGCCACATCATCCGTAATATCCCCAAATCTCAGTTTATGCGGGTTAGACGTATCTGCTCTTCTGAACCAGATTATGCCAATTGCAGTCTCGAAATGTCACAAAGATTTATTAATCGTGGTTACGATCAACACAATCTTTCTCATATCATGGATCAAACTAATAGGCTGACACGCACAGACTTATTACAATATAAATCAAAGGATAGGGTATCTTCTGTAACAGGTTCTGATTCATCTTTGAGGCTAGTTACCACTTATGGGACTAACACCAACAAGTTTAGAGACATTATCAATCAACACTGGGACATTTTATTATCACATGACTATCTGAACAATATTTTACCCAAACAATGTTCATTTTCCTATCGTAGAGGAAGAAATCTCAATTCATACTTAACCCACTACAAGAGACATATTCCCCATATTCCATATCAAACAACTTTATTTGGGGATGTACTTGTGGGCTGTTCCCCATGTGGCCACTGTACTGCTTGCCAACATATATATAAAACAATTGAGTTTATGAGCAAAAATACTTCTCATGTGTTTAATATCAGAATTTTTGCTAATTGCAGTTCAGATTGGGTGGTCTATTTAGCAACGTGCACTTGCTCTGCCTTCTACATCGGCCAGACATCTAGGCCTGTAAAATTTAGAATAGGGGAGCATATGAGTGCTATTAGGAATAAACGGCTAACTAATGCAGTGTATAAACATGTTATTGATCACCCATCTGCTGTCTTCAAATTTGTCATTATTGACAGGATTACATTACATAGAAGTTTTAAAGCAGGGTGGCACACCAAACTTAATCACATGGAAAATATGTGGATTATCAAATTGGGTGGACTTTTTAGGCCTGGACTAAATGAATCTGAACAATAGAGTTCAAATAGAGTGTATTTTGTAATTCCATACATTTCTGTATTTTGGTAGCAGGATAGTAATATGTATGGTTTATTATTACACACCATATATATTTAGATGTAGATAATTAGTATCACTTGCTTTTTTATGTTAATGTGATAGAATAATTATAAACATCAAAGAGATAATTTATCTCTATGTCTGTTATAGATGTGTATGTCCCTTTAAGGACTCTAATATATATATATATATATATATATATATATATATATATATATATATATATATACACCCAAGTGGATATAGTGGAAACTTTTACTAACTAAATGTTGTAGCATTGAGAAAGGCTGTTTTAAGCCAAAACCGGTTTGCTTTTGGTTTTTGTAATGGCTTACAACCAGATTTATAATAAATAATCGTACAATCCTTCACGTGCTGGTTCATTTTGTGTTTTAAACGTTTTTTTGGGGGGGCGCACACGTTGTCTTGCATGCTTGAACTTCTTGGATGTAACTCTGTAATACCTGTCAGGTTTCCTGGGAGCCAGAGGTAAAGTGTCTGGGGCCAGGCTAGAGTCCAAGAAGGCATCATCTACAATGTCCAGGACAGGAGGGACAGTGAAAGGCTTGTGTTGAGGTAGGAGTAAGAATTCCCTAAGCCTCTTTTTGGAGTCAGAGCAATCCTGGCTTTCCCAGCGGAAATGCTCCCTAAGAGTGTGCAAGGTTTCACCAAAATAAAAATCTCCTGGAGGGGAAGCAGAGTGAATGGAATCCTCTGCATCAGAATACTACAGTTGTGTACACTTACCATAAATATAGATGTTCAAGTGTATTCACTGTTGCAGTCATTACATTTGGGTTATCTGCTTGCAGGTAGCCCTCAGTCAGCCTGACTAACAAAGTCTTGGGTCCTGCATCTGTTGCTGTCTCTTCTTCCACGACATCAGGGGTATAAAACATGCAGCCAAAGCCATTATATCAGTTTTTCTTGCCCCAGATGTCAGGTGCCCCCCTAATGGGAAGCAATTAAATATAAAAGTACAAAGATATACCACCAACGAAAAAGCAAATACACCAAAAAGGCTTTTAAGCATAGTAAAGGAAAGTAGAGGTATAGTCAAAAGAAATTAGGGGATGGAGGGAGGGTAACCAGGACTAGGTCCTTCGTGTTTCACTGTTGCAGTCATTACATTCGGGTAGATTCCCAAAGCTATGGTTGGGAGGAGGAATTTAGATAGCAATAAAGCCAGCTATAAGGCCCTGCAAGACTGCAGTGGCACAGCCAGCTCTGGATTTAGAGAAAATTGGCAAATGATAATGCTTGGTGAAAGTATGTGCAGAACTCCAGGTAGCAGCTTCTAGGATGTCCCTGGTAGGGACGCCCCTGAGAAAGGCAGTAGAGGTAGATGCAGCCCTGGTGGAGTGAGGTCTGATCCCCTGGGGGATAGGTTTTCCATGGTGTTTATAGCAGAAATTAATGCAATGGCTTGTCCATTTAGAAATGGCTTGCTTTGAAATAGCCTTCCCCTCTGTCCCTGCACCAAATGCCACCAGTAGTTGTTCAGATTCCCTTTGAAGTTTAGTCCTGTCCAAGTAGAATCTAAGCTGTCTGTGCACATCAAAGAAATGCAGTATCCGTTCCCCTTTATTCCGTGGATTGGGAAAGAAATTTGGCAAATGAATGGACTGATTAAGAACCACACTGGATACCACCTTGGGCATGAAGGATGGATCAGTTCTGAGGGACACCCTGTCCGCATGAAAGATGATGAAAGGCTCCACTGCCATAAGGGCCTGGAATTCAGATACCCTTCTAGCTGAAGTGATTGCTAAACGGAAAGCTGTTTTCCAAGAAAGAAACTAAGTTTGCAGTAGCAGCTGGCTCGAAAGGAGGTAGTGTGAGTTTCTCCAAGACAAAGTTAAGGTCCCAGGCTGGGGTTGGAGCTCTCCTGGATGGTCTCAAATTTTTGGCTCCTCTGAGGAACTGCTTGAGCAGTGGATGAGAGAAGAGGGGAGGTTCTGTGTTATAATGAGCTTAAATGGCTGAGGCGTGGATTTTAATGGGGGAAAAAGACAGGCCCTTGTGAAGCATCTCAGTTAAGTATTGTAAAATCTGAGGTAAATTGGGCGCTGCTGTGCTCATCCCATGAGACTGGTTCCATTCACAGAATCTTTTCCATTTTTCAGCATAAAATATCCTAGTTCTTGCCTCTAAAATGATATCCATCACAGGTTTGCTGAGGGATGGTAAAGGAGAGATTAAGTAATTAGCCAGGCTGCAAGGTTCAGTGTTAGAAGCTGAGGGTGCAGAATCTGGTTCTCCTGCTGAGACAGCAGGGAAGGAGTCTGAGGCAGGTGCCATGGAGATAACCATGGCACACTCTGCAGGAGGGGGTACCACTGTTGACGAGGCCAGTCTGGAGCAATCAAAACCATCCTTGGTATGTCCTGTTTGATTTCTAGTAGTACTTTGGAGAGCAGAGGCAAAGGGGGGGGGGAAGGCATAAACTAATAGGGTTTTCCAGCTGAAGGACAGAGCATCCACTTTCCAGGATTGTTTGTGGGGAGTCCTTGTGCAAAACTTGTCCAATGGGTAGTTCTGGTGAGAGGCAAACAGGTCTATATTTGAGCTCCCCATTTGCTTGTCAACATGTTGAAAATCCTTGGTTCCAGTTTCCACTCGTGTGGGTCCATGAATTTTTTGCTTAGTCCGTCTGCCAGTGTATTTAATTTTCCTGGCAGGAATTGAGCCTGTAGGTGCACATGGTAGCTCAAGGCTGTGTTCCACAACGCCATGGCTAGTCTGCAGAGGGGGTAAGAATGTGTACCCCCCCCCCCGTTTATGTACCACATAACAGTGGTGTTGTCCGTCTTTACCATTAGTTGTCCTGGAAGAATGTGGTCCTTGAAGGCTGTCAGAGCATTCTGTACAGCTAACATTTCTTTTTGATTGATATGCAGGTGCATTTGACTTGGGTTCCATTGCCCTGAATGCACTTCCCTGCCAGGTGAGCCCCCCATGCATAGTCTGATGAGTCTGTTAGGGTTTGGGCGGCAAGGGGTGGTGTGAAAGGTAGTCCCTTGTCTGGTGGCAGACCTCTGCCCACCAAAGGAACTCTAGGCATAGGCAAGGTATGATAGGAATCATTGTTTCTAGGTCTTGAGAATGTTGACACCATAGGCTTTTTAGATACCACTGTAGTTTCCTCATATGTAGTCTTGCATATGGAATTAAAAGAATGCAGGAGGCCATGAACCCCAAGGCTTGCAGTATTTGTCTTGCAGATAAGCATGGTTTTAAGTGGCCACTTGTTTGAAGTAGGTTGTCAAATGAATTTGTTTCTCTGGCGTGAGGTAAGCCATCTGGGAAGTTGTATTCAAGCTTGCTCCCAGCAATATAATTTGTTGACGGGGTACCAGGTGTGATTTCTTTTCGTTTATGGTGTACCCCAGACAAGTTAGAACCCTTTGTACAAAGGCCAGATGATTTAAAAGTTTGTCCTGGCTTTCTGCCTGAATTAGACAATCATCCAGGTATGGGTATATTTGAATATTTCTTTGCCTGCAAAATGAAATAACTGGAGCTAGGCACTTTCTGAATACCCTGGGTGCTGTAGATAAGCCAAAGGGCAGTACAGAGAACTGACTGTGCATGTAGCCTGCTTTGAAGCGTAGGTATCTTCTGCAAGATTCCCTGATTGGGATGTGCAGGTATGCTTCACCTCACTGATTCTCTTCAAGAAGAATCCTGATGAGTGGATGGGGGATCGTAGGTTTGTCCCGGGGATTACTTCCGTGTCAATTAGACAGAGGCACAGTAAACTAAACTTTAAAAAGGGCACAGTATACTCAAATCAAGGGGTGGTGTAAGCCAAACACAATCGGGCTATGCTTATAAATGCCCCAGGGCAGATAGCCTAGTATGAACCTATGAACCTATTGCTGCCAACCAGGCATCTTTGCCAAGCATAGGAAGTAACTGGTGAAGAGTCAGCATCTTGAATTTTGGAATCTCCAAAAAAGTGTTTAGAGTAGACATGTCCAGGATAGGACGCCATGATTAGTCTTTTTTGGGTACCAGGAAAAGTCTCTAGTAGAAACCTTGTCCCTTTTCCTCTTCTGTTAACAGCTGAATAGCCCCCATGCTTAAGAGAGAAAGTACTTGTTTTTGGGGCTCTGCCCACTGATTTGGAGGTAGGTCCAGCCACCAGCTTGGTGTTGGCAATGTGTGGATGTGAAATCTGTATCCCTGGGACACTATATTTAAAACCCATTTGTCCAGGGTAATGAGTTCCCAATTCTTTGCATGAAGAGCAATCTTCCCACCCAAACAGGCAGTCAGTTGATAAGTGCTTGGAAATTTTAAAAGGAAGTCATTGAGACAGTTTACCATGGGGGTCTTACTATTTCCAGATTTGGAAGTGGAGGCCTCGCACTGCTTAATGCTGCGTTTCCCGGGACTGAAACCTGGGGGTTTTGCTGTGTCTGAATTTGGCTTGAGAAGACCTGGAAGGAGCTGGAAAGGACCAATTCTTAGAGGGCCAGTGCCTACTACATCTAGGATGCTGAACTTGTAAAAAATCTTTAACAGTTTGCATAGATTTAGCTTCATCTTCCATCTTTTTAATAACTTCCTCAGCCTTGTTGCCAAACAGGCGGTCCTGATTTAAGGAGCATCCAACAATTTAGTTTTAACATGATCAGGCAAAGATTGCTCCTTAAGCCAAGCATGCCTTCTGAGCACAGACCCAGTAACAGCAGCCCTACAAGAGGCCTCTAATGAATGACAACATTGCGAAGTATGTTTTCCAACTTGTACAGCAGAATGTTCTTTATTTTCCACACAATTAGGAATCAGCATAATTTTCTGTTTAAGCAGTCCAATAACATGTTGCTGATACTTTCACATATGAAACTGGCAGTTTAAAGCCCTAATGGCCAAGGTTGCAGAAGTGTAAACCTTCTTACCCAATCTATCCAGCGCCCTGGAGTCTCTATCAGAAGGGGTAGGATTTTTAGCAGTAGAAGCCTTAATACCCTTGGGCCCCTGTGAAACCGTCTCTGGATCTGCAATAGGATTTTTAAAAAGGGACTTGTAGGACTCAGGGACCCTGTAGTATCTGTCAGGTTTTCTGGGAGAAGGAGGCAGGGAATTGAGCCAAACTAGATTCCGAAAAAGCATCAACAATGACAATGTCTAGTGCAGGAGGAATAGCTAAAGGCCTATGCTGAGGTAAGAGAAAGAAATCCCTAAGCCTCTTTTTTGAATCAGAAAAATCCCGGCTTTCCCAGTGGAAATGCTCCCTTAGAGTATATGCAAGGTTTCCCCAAAAGAAAAATCCTCAGGAGGGGAAGCAGAGGGAATGGAGTCCTCTGCATGAGAATCTTCATAAGGAGATAAGGGCTAATCCAGGTCATCAGAAGAATCAAAAACAGAATCCTGATCTGAAGATTCATAATCAACTTCGGTCCTAGGCATTTTAGAAGTGGGGGAGGGTTGGCTACCCCTGATTAGAGTTATTAGATCTTCAGCCATTCTTATCATTTGTTATAGAGGCCTGAGCATGTGGCCTGGGCGTCAGTTTTATAGACATGGATCGAGATTTAGGCCTAACTAAAGAAGGAGGCGTCGATTTAATATGCAAGTCCGTAGGCCTGAATACACCCTCAGAAGCTGGTGCCTGCACAGCAGCTCTGGACCCATCTAAGGTAGAGACATGTGCGGGTTCCATAGTTGAAGCATCTCGCAGCATACTGGACTCGAAATGGGTCTCAGTAGAGGCATGCGAATCAGAAGTAGCGGGTATCAGGGGCTGTGAAAGCGCCTCACTGAGTACCGACGAACTGGCGACTGTCTTAGGAGAAGCATTGTCGGCAGTTTTGAACCTCGGCGGCCTGTCTCTGTCTTTATCTTTGTGTTTTTTTGGAATCCCAGTAGTCGGACGGCTAAACAACAACATTATTGGTTAATTAAACCGAAATATTAAGAGGCGAAAATATATCGACGACTGATCGTGCTGATTAAATAAAGCACAAAACTGACAGCGAGGGACGTCGTGGTCTGGCCTAAGCAAGGAATGCAGTATGAATGAAAATCTTTCTGAGGTATTTGCTTTCCACAGGTAATACAATTGTTACCTTTTACTGACATCGGTTAAGAGTAAGAAAAAGGATCCCCAATGGGGTACTTAGCTTTTTTGAAGACTTCGGTTCTGAAACTCAAACGAAAATTTCAGGAGTCGGCCGATCGGCACTTGCGAACTGCTTCTACTTCAGGCACCACGTAGCAAGAAAGACTGGGGTAATGGTGTCGGCTGCATGTTTTATACCCCTGACGACCTGACGTCATGGAAAAAGAGACAGCATCCAATGCAGGAATCCAAGACTATGATATTCAGGCCGGCTGAGGGCTACCTGCAGGCAGATAACCCAAATGTAATGACTGCAACAGTGAAACACAAAGAACATCTTACACTGTCTCAAACTCACAGGCGCAATGCTTCCAGGACTTTATTCACACAACCTGGAACATATAGTGCATGCCCAACCAGAGCATCAAAAACACTGGATCTGGTATTCATTAACGTAAGAGTGTGTTGCGTCCCTTCCCATATCGCATCCTCATTAATGAGAACAGATCACAAAGTTGTCTCCTCAAACCACTTAAACCAGCAATAGGAACTATTCGAAGGCAAACTACACTCTATTAAGTGATGGTCTGTCAAAATTAAAGGCTCCCCCTAGCCCAGAACCCACAACAACCTATACAGAATTACTCACAAATTCCCTTTACAACATGTGAACAGCTGCACAGAGGCTGCCATACCTTCCAGAAGTAAGCCCAAAACAACCACCACTGGTGGAATCACCACCTAAACAGCATATATAATAACAAGAAGAAAACTAATGCCCAAAATCAGAAAGAGCAATGTCTTTAAAAACAAGTGCTCTCTTGTACAACTAAACAAGAAACTAAGAGGTCTAAGTCCAACAAGGTCAACTACTAGATTAGGATAGCCTCACAAGATAAAGACAATCACAATGCCTTATCTACCTATGTCTGAAACCTTAAAGGTAACACACAGCAGTGTGTTGAACTGGTAGGGGAATGGCACTACCTTCAACAATCAGGCTGGCATAGCAAATCTACGGGATGACTTCACCCCCCCCCCCATTCCCCCCAGCTCCACAAGGTGAAATCCTCTCCATGACAACTGGATGGGAAGTCGTTAATTTATCTCTGGTCTGGTACCTATATCTCATATGGACAGAAGCAGTCAATAAGTAAAGTATTATCCTACCCCCCCCCCCACAAGAGCTTAGTGACCACCTACTAACATACCCCCACCACCCCATAGACACCAATGACACTTAGGAACCAAATGGTTTGGGGTGCATAGCTAGACTTGCAAGGGCCTAAGTGGCTGTTAGCCTGGTAACAACCTATGAATCTATACAGAGCGTGCCCCTTTCAATTAAACTCTGATGGGGAATATCAGTCCATTTGCTTAGTCATACTTTCATAAAATTTACACAATCTGTTGTACAGCTAAAACTTTCAGGTCCTTTCATTGTGCCTTTTCTTCTAGTCCAACTAGTTTTGAAACAGTTCTACAAGGGTGGGCAATCAACCAACCCAGGAAAAGTACAGTTTTGTACCTACCATAAATGTAGATGTCCGAATTGGATAGCATCTGCAGTCATAACAACTGGGTTGTCCTGTCGTCAGGCAGCCCTTCAGTCGGCCGGATTCCAAAGTCCGGGTCTGGCTTCGGCTGATGTCGCACTTCACCCGACGTCATCTCTGTTGGTCTTCGGGTATAAAAGCATCAGCCGACGCCATTTTCTTCAGTGTTTCTTGCCCCAGATGCCAGAAGCCCTATATAAGGCTATAAATTTTGGATAGATGCCAATGTTTCCAAAAGATAGAGGTAAACACAAAAATAAGCATGTATGTACATAAATACAAACAAATACACCATGAAAGAAATCCCCCCACTAGCTAGCTATTAGAAGGGTAAACACCCTAGGAGTACCACAGAGGGGAAGGAGGGAGGGTAATCCTGACTGCAGATGCTATCCAATTCGGACATCTACATTTATGGTAGGTACAAAACTGTACTATGTCCTTCATGGATGCATCTGCAGTCATAACAACTGGGTAGAATACCATAGCCAACTAGGGGAGGAGGATAAAAGTAGATTATGGTGTGTTTAGGATCCCTTGCAGAACAGCAGTGGCAAACCCTGCTCGGGATCTGGAATATAGAGGTAAATTATAATGCTTGGCAAATGTATGCACGGAGGTCCAAGTAGCCGCCTCAATAATGTCTTTGGTAGCCACTCCTCGTAAGAAGGCTGTGGTAGTGGCTGTTGCCCTTGTAGAATGAGGTCTTATGTTCTGTGGAATTGGCTTTCCATGGAAGGAGTAACAGAATCGTATGCAGTTTCCTATCCATTTGGAGATTGTCTGTTTGGAAATAGCTTTTCCTTCCCTTCCTGTTGCATAGGCTACGAAAAGTTGGTCAGTCTTTCTGCTATTTTTGTTCTGTCCAAGTAGTAGCGTAGCTGTCTATGTACATCCAAGGTATGCAGTATTGTTTTCCCTCTGTTTTGTGGGTTGGGAAAGAAGGTAGGTAGGTGGATTGCCTGGTTTAAAGACACTCTGGATACCACCTTAGGCATAAATGTAGGATTAGTCCTCATGGACACTCTATCTTGGTGGAAGATTAGAAAGGGTTGC